>NC_061511.1:203967548-204155984 GCF_022539505.1 Lolium rigidum | reverse complement strand
AGATATGTGAATCGGCCTTGTTTACCAAGTTTGGGCTAGTTAGCCCGTGTATCTTTATAGTAGGTTACGTAGAAGTTAGAATTTATCTCGTGCACGGTTTGGTGCACGCCCACGTTAGAAAGTCCGCTGGACTATAAATATGTATCTAGGGTTTATGGAATAAACAACAACCAACGTTCAACACAAACCAATCTCGGCGCATCGCCAACCCCTTCGTCTCGAGGGTTTCTCCGGTAAGCACCATGCTGCCTAGATCGCATCTCGCGGTCTAGGCAGCACGAGCCTGCCTACGTTGTTCATGCGTTGCTCGTGCTGAAGCCTTTTTGATGGCGAGCAACGTAGTTATCATAGATGTGTTAGGGTTAGCATTGTTCTTAGTATCATATGCTGTCGTAGTGCAACCCTTGCGCATCTAGCCGTCCTTGTACCTCATCATGGGTGCGGGGCGGCACCCCGCTTGATCGTTATTTAGTAGATCTGACCCGTTACGATTGCTCCTTGATTCATCAAGGATTAGTTTAATATCTGCAATAGTTAGGCCTTACAAAGGGTTGGAGGATCCAGCGGCACGTAGGGTGTAGTTTGCTGCCCCTAGACAGGATGTTCCGAGGATCAACCTAGTGTTGGTTTTTAGGCCTTATCTAGGGTTGGCTTACGATCACCGTGCGTGAGCGCAAGGCCCAATCGTGAGTAGGATGATCCGATTATGCGGTGAAAACCCCAAATCGTCGTGGATCTCATATGCTTTATCTTGATCAAGCAGGACCACCATATATTCGGCCACCTTGGACGAATCATGGGTGGATCGGCTCCATGAGCCGATTCACAAGATAACCTGAGAGCCGATCGAGGCTCGCATTTAACGTGTACGTGTGTGCCCTGCAGGAAACTAAGCGAGGCATCATCCACACCTTCCTGACCAGGTATAGGTCAGGTGGCACGCCCTTGCAATTTGCATCGGCGCGCGACCAGGAGGCTTTGCGGGCCGTCGCTCTGAGGGACTGGGGCCAGCCGCAGCCCTAGTTGTTCCCGGCTCTACGGTGTTGACCAGTCACTGCCCGCCGGTGGGTTTCTGACGTCAACACATTCTGGCACGCCCGGTGGGACCGTCCTCAACATCAACCACATCGCCGTCTACATCGGAGATGGCGGAAGAAACTCCGGTCACCTACGAAGAGCTCAATGGCGAGCTCAAGAAGAAGTATGACGAGGTCAAAGCCTTCCTCGAAGCCGACCTCATCGGCTCTTTCCACAGGACCCGCTCCCATGGCATCAGATGGAAGGGGTTCTCACCTGAAGGCGCCCTTGATGGAGTGGATCTATCCACCCCGTCGGAAGAACGCACCAGGTCGCTGCGTCAGGAGATCAACTTCATGGTGGCTCATTCGCTGCACCGCCATTCTGAGAGCCTGGTGAATACGTTGGAGCGCGTCGCTCTGCGCGTGATCCAGGAGATCATGAGCCATCAGTACTCTCCGTCAGGACCAGCTCTAGGGACTCACCAAGGAGAGGTGCCACTCCAGTCCCGTCCACCGCTGCCGTTCGCGTTGGCAGCGCCCGAAGCGCCGAACTCATCGGCCTACGTCGTCTACAAGATTGGTGGTGACCCCAGTGACTACCAATTTCTACATGACGCGCCCAAGGAGATCCCGCACGGATACGCATGCGCATACGTGCCAGACTGCAGCAACTGGGCACTCTCGAACCAGGTTGCAACAACGGGGACTTCTGGAGCAACATGAGGACGTCGGAGGCAGACCCCGAGAAGCAGACGTGGCTAGCTAAATACGCCACCCCGACCGAACTCCAGGGCCCAGCTCCTGCAGTTGGCTCAGAACCGGAAAAACAAGCATGGCTGGTTAAGTACGCCACCCCGGCGAATCTTCAAGGTTCGGCACCTTCAGCCATCACCGCGGATCAGATTTGTACGATTCCGAAAGATCGGTTCGCGCATGATGCCGAAAAGGAAGACGGTCGGCTATACCAAGCCGTACCCCAACGAGTACGAATTGATCCCGCTACCACCCAAATATCGGCTCCCGGACTTCACAAAGTTCAGCGGATCAGATGGTTCCAGCTCCATCGAGCATGTGAGCCGATATTTGGCGCAGCTGGGCATGATCTCAGCGTCAGACGAGCTGCGTGTGAGGTACTTCTCACAGTCCCTCACAGGATCGGCTTTCGGTTGGTACACATCGCTGCCACCGAACTCGGTCCAGACTTGGAAGCAGTTGGAGGAACGGTTCCATGAGCAATATCACTTAGAGGCTTCCGAGGCTGGCATTGCCGATTTGGCGCAAGTACGACAGAAGCGTGGGGAAACAGTGTCTGAATACATCCAGCGCTTCAGGACCGTTAGGAACCGATGCTATTCGGTTCACATAAGCGAAAAAGAAGCAGTCGAGTTGGCGGTGGTGGGTCTATCATCATCGATCAAGGACGTGGCCTCCCAAGCGGACTACCCTTCATTAGCACACATGGTGCGAGAAGCTGTCGGCGTATGAACAGGCGCCACCCGGATGTCTACCGAGGACAAATTCAAGCGCGTGGTTACCATGGTTGACGCAGGCGAAGATGAAGGTGCTACGGGAGAACAAGAGGTCGCAGTGGCTGAGTGGACTCGAGCGGCAGGCCCAGTAACCTGCAAATGGGTGAAGCCACCAGGGCCTCCAAGAGGTTTCGACTTCGACGTGACGAAAACCGAGCAGATCTTCGATCTCTTACTCGCGGAGAAGCACATAAAGATACCCGAAGGCCACAAGGTCCCTACGATGCAAGAGCTGAACGGAAAGCCATACTGCAAGTGGCATAACACGTTCACCCACACCACCAACGACTGCAGGGTGTGGCGTCAGCAGATCCAAATGGCAATAGAAAATGGGCGACTAATTTTTAACCAGTACGCCATGAAGGTCGACACACACCCCTTCCCCGCCGTCAACATGGTGGAGTTTACCTATCTCGGAGGGTGCCAGCCAGATTTCTCAGCCAACATCAACATGGTAGAGCTTGGACACCACTCTGGGAAGGGCGGGGATGAGGGCAGCTGCTCTCAGAGCAAAGACACAGAGGAGGCCGCTCCATGCGATCGGCTCCGTCAAGATGGCAAGCGCTACGTCACAGAGGGAGAAGTGAGGAACATAAGATATCAACGACCCCTCTCTGATCACCTCCTCAACAAGTATGTGAGTCGGTATGACCAACGCCGGCGACACGGCGACGATGATGAAAGAGATCGTCTGGCCAGGAACGACAGAAGGCATCGTCGGCATAATCTCGATGAGGAGCGACAGGAGCGCCACGCCAGGGAGCAAGACGACACGGGCAGGCATTGGGACTGCCCCTTCTTCAGACACTGCTGGGATTCAGGAATGAGCCGATTACCAACAATTGGCAACTGCCCAGAATGCAACCAGAAAAAGAAGGAGGCAGCCAACGTGTCTGTGTTCGAGCGCTTAGGGCCTCTCCCACCACAAAACAGACGTGCTGAGACCCCTCGGTTGGAAGATCTCGAGGATTCGGAAGACGAGGGGGAAGACGACGAAGACAGGTACCACCGTCCAAGGTGGTGCCCTGATGGTCTCAGCCATTCACAAAAGCGCAGGGTTCAGCGATTGCGCGGTCGCGGAGGAAGCCGAAAGGTTATACTTGCATACGCCGAGGAAGGCACGACCCGATGCGGCTGCGAAAGTCCAGAGGACCCTGGATGAGGAGGGACTGCCGCAAAGAAAAGAGTGGCGCCCCAAGCAAAGGAAAGCCGATGATGAAACATCGGATGGCACAAACATGGTGCTCGTTCGTCCGGCGAAGTGTAGAGCTCCACGATTACACGATGCACCCGAGGTGGACAACAGCAAGCGCACCAACGTGATAAAATCGGAGATTGGGCTGGTTTTATCCACCGGCCTGGGCGAGTAGCAAGACTACGTCAATAAGCAAACGTGGCGAGGCCGATCCTTGCGATCGGCCCTCCAAAAATTTATGAAGGGACGTTACAAAACCTTCACCGAGCAAGCAACGTGGAGGCCGATTCCAGCAATCGGCCAAAATTATCTTCACCATCTATTTTGCCTGGGATCAACGTTTGACCCAACAGGGACTACCTGAAGAGCCGATACCATCAATTCTCTTGACAGAATCGGCTCGGGGGGGCACCTAGATGGATAAAACATGAGGATATGAGATAATACTATCAAGTATGGGGGCCGACACCCAAATCGGCCTAAAAAATTCAAAAAAATTTGAGCGCAGCCGATGCAGCAGACATCGACTTAAGAATCTCAAGAGGTGGATAAAGCCGATGCATGGCCATCGACTCTAGTGGAATTATGCGATGTTTATCGAGTCTCCACCAAATTCAGGCCAGCGAGGGAATAAAACAATGGAAATTTCTTCAGCTGCTTCGAGCCGATCTGGGTTCCTAAACCTTTTTGTCAAGGATTTCCAATCTTTGGGGCTAATTCAGCTGAAACGGAAGGTTATCGGTTGTCTGAGGAAGAAAGGGGATCGGCTTTGGCACATTCTCTCTGACAGTCTCGCCTCGAGTAAGGCTCGGGGGGCAGCAGGCCTGGTGGACACTTTGTTTTACTCTGTTTAAAAAGCCGATTGGGATACCATCGGCTAATCCTTCATTGCAACCTTCTTCACAAATGACAAGTACTGAGGAGGATTATTGGGTTTGGTTGGAAAAGTTCAAAGGTTTTCCTGAAGATCCTGCATTTGCTGCCAGATTTAGAAAATCGTCAGTTGAAGAAGGGAAGGGCGAATTTCAAAGGACCGATGCGGTGCTATCGGCTCATTACGCATTGACAAAGCGGACGAATCGGCAAGGTCAGTAGAAGAGGGAATCGGCTCAATTGAACTCAGAAGAAATCGGCAAAATCAATTTGGGGAAAAGTTCTTCATTAATAGGCGAGATTTCTTACATAAAGAGCTAATTGCTCTCAAAAGGAAATACTAGGGGATACATTGCCCCATCTACTACTACTGGCCCTATTCTAGAGGTCCTATCTACGGGCCATCACTGCCCTCGTCGTCGCCGTCGTCGCTGCTCCCGGCGGGCTCGTCATCGCTCCAATGGCCGCCGACCGGGCCCTCGTTGTCTTCATCCTCTTCGTCAGCGTCGTCCTCGTCGCTGTCGAAGTCGCTAAGGTTGCCCGGCCAAGGGCAGAACCGCTTGGCCAGCGGCTCGTCGGAGGAGCTGTCGTCGTCGTCCTCCTCCTCCTCTTCCTCCTCCTTCACCCCCTCGGAGGAGGTGAAGTCATCCCAGGAGAAGCGATCGTCATCGCTCTCCTCCTCCGATTCCCCGTTGGCGAGGAAGCGGAGGTCGCTCTCCCCGTCCGTCGAGGACTGGTCGTCCTCGGACCAGATGGAGAAGTCATGGTCTGACTCCTCCCCGGCCGCAATGGCGCGGCGGATGTTGGCCGCGTGGACCTCCGCCGGATTGTACTCCGGCGTCGGCTCGTGAGACGAAGAGGACTGGGTGGAGAGATCCGATGAGGCAGAGGAGGAAGAAGACATGGTGGCACAGGAGGGCTTTTTGGAGTGCTGATGCGGGAGAGATGCAGGAATAAACTGTTCCTAGCGGTTAAATAAAAGGGGATATAGTGGAAATTCAATGCCACAGCAGTTTCCGAGGAAGTGGTGCCTAAAGAAAAAAAAACTGCCAGGTCACGCGGAGAAGTTGAGAAGGCAGGGCATCATCATGAAGAAAACTGCGACGGTTCTGCCACGACATGACCCTTCGAAGAATGCATATGGTTTTGCAATTATCATTATCAAAACCAGGGGGGCATGTGTTATCACCAGAATTTGACCAAGCCAGAGGTGGGCCGTGATCAAGATGGGCTTGAAGATATACATATAGAGGAGATATGTGAATCGGCCTTGTTTACCAAGTTTGGGCTAGTTAGCCCGTGTATCTTTATAGTAGGTTACGTAGAAGTTAGAATTTATCTCGTGCACGGTTTGGTGCACGCCCACGTTAGAAAGTCCGCTGGACTATAAATATGTATCTAGGGTTTATGGAATAAACAACAACCAACGTTCAACACAAACCAATCTCGGCGCATCGCCAACCCCTTCGTCTCGAGGGTTTCTCCGGTAAGCACCATGCTGCCTAGATCGCATCTCGCGGTCTAGGCAGCACGAGCCTGCCTACGTTGTTCATGCGTTGCTCGTGCCGAAGCCTTTTTGATGGCGAGCAACGTAGTTATCATAGATGTGTTAGGGTTAGCATTGTTCTTAGTATCATATGCTGTCGTAGTGCAACCCTTGCGCATCTAGCCGTCCTTGTACCTCATCATGGGTGCAGGGGCGGCACCCCGCTTGATCGTTATTTAGTAGATCCGACCCGTTACGATTGCTCCTTGATTCATCAAGGATTAGTTTAATATCTGCAATAGTTAGGCCTTACAAAGGGTTGGAGGATCCAGCGGCACGTAGGGTGTAGTTTGCTGCCCCTAGACAGGATGTTCCGAGGATCAACCTAGTGTTGGTTTTTAGGCCTTGTCTAGGGTTGGCTTACGATCACCGTGCGTGAGCGCGAGGCCCAATCGTGAGTAGGATGATCCGATTATGCGGTGAAAACCCCAAATCGTCGTGGATCTCATATGCTTTATCTTGATCAGCGGGACCACCATATATTCGGCCACCTTGGACGAATCATGGGTGGATCGGCTCCATGAGCCGATTCACGGGATAACCCGAGAGCCGATCGAGGCTCGTATTTAACGTGTACGTGTGTGCCCTGCAGGAAACTAAGCGAGGCATCATCCACACCTTCCCGACCGGTATAGGTCAGGTGGCACGCCCTTGCAATTTGCATCGGCGCGCGACCAGGAGGCTTTGCGGGCCGTCGCTCTGAGGGACTGGGGCCAGCCGCAGCCCTAGTTGTTCCCGGCTCTACGGTGTTGACCAGTCACTGCCCGCCGGTGGGTTTCTGACGTCAACAGTAGTATAAAGTTCTCATCAATCAAGGTATCGTTTAGGAACAATTTCACCTGTTGTTTAAGTAGCTTCGCACGAGCTCGTGTCATTGGTCCAATCCTGACTTCATTGGACTTGAGCTTCACAGCAGGTTCATCTTCAGCTTGTAATGACGGAGGTAGTAGTAAGGTAGGGATGTCCTCATCAAAACCTTGTGGTTGACATCCACACGTTGGAGTTGGGAAGACAAGACGAAAACTTTGCTTTGCAGGTTGCTAGAAGAGAAGAAGAAGAAACAACCCTTTACCAATTCCCCAAGAGTTTGATATAAACCCTCGAGTCACCCTTGTGGGGAAAAAACGCCTGCTACAACAGTCTGCACTTGGATTCCCAACGAGTTGGTACACATGGAGTTGTTTCCATCAGCTAGCCGCGCCATGCACCCAAAATTAATATGAAAAACTCGTGAATGCCAAATATTGAATTCACTATCATTGCAAACATGATTAACAATTTGAGTACATAAGTTTGACAAAGATAAGCGGAACAAGCCTCCACACTCATAACCCTTTCCAATAAATTTTCCATACTTAGAAATTGCAACTTTATTGGACTGAAAACCAACTTACATCCATCTCGACATAAAAGCGATCCGCAGACGAGATTCTTATAGATCGTGGGAATGAGATGCACATTCTTCAGCTAGATAGTATTCCCCGAAGTAAACTTAAGATTTACTATACCAACACCATAAGCAGAAGCACGTGAGCCATTTCCCATCAGCACGGAGGAAGAACTTGCGGCCTGATAAGAAGAAAACATGGAAATATTAGAAGATACATGTTTTTTGGCACATGTATCTATCCACCAATGAGGAGAGTTACATACTGAAAGTACAATAAGAAAAATACTGTAGCTAGCGTCCTTCATCTCAATATCACCACTAATAACAACATTTGCTGTCATGTCGGCTTTCCAAAGCTTTTGTCATAGCGATTGGGAAATGAGAAGCCCAATAATCAAGCTCACCAGACACGTGGAAAGTCCCTTCTTCTTATAATTATTATTATTCAAGTTGGTTGAGTGTGATGCTTCTTCTTGCCATCAAACTTGCCTATGCCCTCAAATTTGTTCTTGCTCTTGAACTTGTGGGATTGGAATTGTTTCTTCTATACCACATTGGCACTAGAATCTCCCTCAAATCCTCAAGCATGTGTGTCCTTTGATCTCGCTTTTTCTTCCACATGAAGAGACCCAATGAGAACCGAAACAGAAAAATATTGTCTCTTATGTTTCATAGAAGTAGTAAAGTTCCTCCGCGAAGAAGGAAGATTGGCAATAATGCCTCCGGTAACAAATTTCTCCATTAAGGTACACTTAAACTGCTCAAGTTCTTTGGCAAGCGACTGTATCTCATGAGGTTTCTTGTAACATCCCTGTTTTGCAAAACCTAGATTAGGGTTTGTTTGTGCATCTTTTCATGAGCATCATGTTTTTCTAAGAAAATTTGCATTAGTTAATTTTGGAAAACCCTAATGATATGCAAATCTCCCTCTCTTCTAGATGCTCAAAATGTTTCAAAGTTTCAAACTAAAATAATTTGCATTTGTGCTTTGTTAAGAAGTGCATTTGTTATTTTGAGAAGTTCAGAAAGTTTGAATCCTTAAGTGCATTTCAAAACAATGCAAAAGAGTTTGTAAAACAAAAACAGATTTTGGAAAAAAAGAGAGAAGAGCTCTCTCTCTCTCTGTTCTGGGCCAGCAGCCCAATTCCCTCTCTTCTCTCCTCTCTCTGCGCAGCCCAAGTGGCCCAACAGCAGGCCAACTCAGCCCAGTAGAAAACCCAGGGGGTTTTCTGCAAATTCGTTGTCTTCCCCGCGCCTCCAAGCAGGTGCCTGGCAGCAGCCCGGCCGCCCGATGGCCTGGCCGGCCACGATGCGCCCCGCCGCCCCCGGCGGCCTTCATATAGCACGCCGCCGCGCCCTGGAACCCTAATCCCCCACTTCTCCCCTTCCCCACGGTCCTCGACGCCCCCAGGAACCTAACCCTACCTCGCAGGACCGGCCGGCCTCCGGTCGATTCGCCGCCGGCGAGCCCTCTCCGGCGCCGTCGACCACGCCATCTTGCTCGCCGTGAGCTCCTCTCTCTCCCCATGCCCTCGCCTTGCCCTCTCCCCCTCTGTATCGCCGCCGCCACGCGGCCCCCGCCCCGGCCTCCGCTCGAGCTCGCCGCGCGGCCGAGCTCCGGCGGCCAATAGCGGCGGCGCCGCCACCGCATGGGTCGCCCGCGTCGCCCCGCGCCGATTCCCCCTCACGCGCGCCCCCGCAACCCGCCCAATCGGCCGATTGCATCCCGGCCGAGCTCATCTCGCGAGCTCATGGCCATGTCGGCGTCAGCATGACGTCAGCATGACGCCATAAATGCATTTTCCTATTTTCTGTAAATTCTTTTATGTATTTCTTTAAATAGAAAATATATTGACAGGTGGGGCCCCTTGTCAGGATTTTATTATTTTCGTAAATATTTAGGAAATGATTAAAACTATGACATGTGGGTCCAGTCTGTCAGGTTTTTAATATTTTCCAGAATTTCCATAAATGATTTAAAATGAATAAAATTTGTAAAATTCATAACTTATTCATTTTAAATCAGAAAAATATGTATAATATATCAAAATTTTCAGAAAAATGAGATCTACAATTTGGTAGAAAATTCATGCATTGTTAAACAACCTTGAACCCTAGTTGTTTTAGAAGAACTAATTGTACCCCTTCTGAGGCTCCGGAACTACTAACCCTAGTCCCGTCGAACCTCAATTAAGTTGATGATGTCTTAGGGTTATTTCAGTACCTAATTAACATGTCATATCATCATTCTTGTATGCGCATTGCATCAATGCCATGTGTTGATTGTTCTTTTACCTTTCCGGTGTTTGCTTCTTCGCGATCGATAGAGCAAGTGCCGAGACGATGAAGATCGCCAACGACGCAGATCAATATTTGTCCATCGACGAACAAGTCAAGCATGGGATCTCCGAAGATCCATATTGGTTTGTCAGGGACAAAGGCAAGCCCTAACCTGGTTCATATATGGTTTCGAAATGCTTTTACTTCTGGTTCCTACATATTGCATACGCTTTCCAATATGTTTTATCGGCAGATATAGTTATCCTATGTGTTGCATTTACCATCTTTGTAGCCTAAAATACTCCGATCCACTGCTCCCAGCAAGACTAGGTTTGAGCTATGTGTGCATCGCTAGAGCCGTCATACCGAATATGCTTAGCCATGCTTAGTTGACGAATTCTGATCCATCCGGTTGATGAATCAGAGCTGCGAATGAACCTAGTATGGCAGGATGACGTGGTATGATCAGTGATGATAGTTAAACATGCTTAAAGGCTTGGATGGGCCGCCACATGGGGATGTGGTGATTTGACTCGTTCTCGCCGATACTAGGACCCGAGTTCTTGCCTCGCGGAACCAAGACCGAGCGTACAGCCACACGGGGCCCATGGGAACCCCTTGGCCCGAACTTGCCTAGCTTACCCATGAGTCAATTAGTTTGCGAGTTCCATTTGGCATTCCGCATGGCGAAGGCGTGGAAAAGGTTTTCAAAGGTGCATCATACGGGGCGTGGCCGGGGTGAAGGATGTCGTAGGCATTGAACTGGATCCCCTGCACACAATTACCGGGACCGCCTCGGAGAGTGGCTACCTACGATGACGGAGCTTCCCAGTTAGTTTGACTCATGGAATAGGCGAAGTAAGGGAAAGGTTTTGGTCGACCACCCTCTGCCGGCACACCAAGGAAGTGTGTAACGTACGGCGCTAAGAGTCGGTCGACGCGTGTGGGTAAAGTTGTACACCCCTGCAGGGTAAATCTTTTCGAAAAGCCGTGTCCACGGTTACGGACGACTTGGGAAAGGACGTGATGATCATAGACAACTTGAACCTAATCGTAAAACTTGATGTCAAAGTGTGAATAAGGATCCCTCCTCAGGGTATCGAGGGGGTGCTCCTAGTGGATAGGTTCAGCATATGATGAAGATTCGGTGGATTCAATATGATGATCAGTAGAGCTAGAGATATCGCTCTCTTATCCCTTTTTAAAATGGTCTGAATAGACGAGCTTCTGCTCCCTCTTGTTTTTACAAAGGAAAACTGGCTTTCCGCAAAATAAGCTCCACATAAAGCCTCGCATACCAGCTTTGCTAAAAGGTTGTACTAAGTCTTGCTGAGTCCCTGTACTCAGCTTTGCATGCTTTGTTTCAGACGAAGTCGCTCCAACAAATGAAGGTTTCTAGGTCGACATCGACGAGTAGCTTGGGATTCCCAGGTGGCAGCCTGGAATCTATGGGCTGGGACATCGCCGTTATGCTCCTGGCCTCTTAGGCCTTTTGCTATCTTGCTATTTAGAATAGCATAACTTCGCTTCCGTTGATTGATGAAATGTCAGGTCAGTGACCTCTGCTTGTAATACTTTGGTTCTTTGCTCAGTTATGAGCTTGTTTTACTCTTTGAGTCGTAGAGTCACTGTTGTGTTACCGATTCTCACCCTGTAGGCCCTAGAGATCTAGGTTAGGCTTATGCCAGATGGAGATCTGGGTTTGTCTAGCCTACGACCCCCGGGGTCGCCACAGGTTTTGGTATCAGAGCCGGACTGCCTGTAGGAAAACCCTTTCTACTGGTCGATGTTGAGTCTAGTGTTTGTGAAAACTATTTGAAAACTAAAAGTATTTGCAAAAATCTGATTAGGATTCTTTTTACTCCTTATCTGGTATCGCTCTAATTCAGAGTCACCTTACCTTGTGTTGATTTGAAATTTTTTTACCATCTCTTCTAGTCTTTCAAAGCTTAGGTGCCTCAAAAGCAGGTCGTTTCTTAACCAGTTGACCTAGGGTTGTGTTCTCTAAACTCTTGTGTGTTCTTTGTTCTTTCTTTGTTTCATTTCAATCGAGAGATTCTCTTCCATCATGATCTCTCTATTTTGTGGGTTCCACATCATTCTGTTCTAGGCTTCAAGGTTTCTTTTCACCTTGGCTGCCTCCTTTTTTTTTTGGATACTTCTGAAGCTAGTATGGCTTCTTGAAAGTTACCTTGTGATTGCTACCTCGTAGTGTCCTTTGTGTCACTCAGTTAGTAGTTACTCCTTTCTCCGTATTTTAACCCTTGGACTTGAATCGAAGGTCCCGGATTGTGCTGGTTTCTTTTGAACCTCAGTACATGATGCTGACCTTTAACCCAAGATCCATTCCGTTGATCCCTGTTGTATATGTTGGTCAAACATTACCTCAGGATGTCTAAATCAAAGTTATCCTTCAAGCTTGTGGTTATTGTCGTGTTTGAATTGCGGCAATAGAAGTTTTTCTCTACCATTAGCTATGGCAGAGGTTCTTTCCGAGAATCAAATGGACCACGACAAGAGTGCTCTTTGCGAGTCTCACATATATGTCCGTAACTGTGTCACACCTCTCTTTTTAGCATGAGTTTCACAAAAGTGCTATCTTGTGCATCCACATCTCAGGATTTCAAATTTTGATCATGTTCCTCCTCTTTAGTTACTTTTCGACCTTTGTCTGCTAGATAGCAGCCAAGTAGTTAATGTGCATTGGTTCTTCTAGTGCATGTTACTCCTGTGGTCTTCCAAGACATTTCACTTCGAGATGTCAGGAGAAACAAACTCCAGCACCTCGTCCATTTCTCGGACTCGGTCAAAGTGTTGTGATCCACAGAATATGAGGTTTATGTACCTTATGTTCTGTTCTACCTTAGAGTATCACACTCTTTTATATCTACAGGTCGTGCTAAGTCTCATGGACTTATCAATGAAGTGATGCTCTTACATATCTATACTTGCCCTTCCTCCGAGCTGTTCTTGCTTGGGAATGTTGGGGTGCATGTATTGATGTGGACATCTGAGATTCTTAGCGATTCTCATCGCTTTGAAATCCAGGGACGTTTGAGTCATTCTTAGTATGATTTATTAATCTATCACTATGCCAAGTTTGACTATGTCCCTAGTCTATTCTCTAGGCGCACCTTCTTCGGTCAAAGAGTTAGGTTCACGCCAAAGCTCTCAAGACCACCTCCTTTGCTTTGTAAAGCAAGCTTCCGCTCTCGAACTCAGTGATATATCGGTGGTACGTGATATTCTGGATGTCTTTCTAGAAGTATCGCCATGTTGTCACATGACCATGTTGTCAAGTTCGTGAGTAAGTTGGTTCTCTGAATCGCTCCTTCTCCAAGAAAACCATACTGGATATCCTGGACTAGTTGATTGAGCTTAAACAACAACTTGGAGAGTTGAAGGACAAAAGCTCTATCATACTTGATCCTTCTTAAAAGGATGTCTAGTTTTGTTTGTGTTGAAGTAAGGAAGTATCTCCTTTATGGATATGCTATCATCTCAATCTTTGATTTGAGTTTGGGCTATCGTCAAATCAAGCTCAGTTCCAAGTACTATCTTGAGGATGTTCATACTCATGGTGTTTCGCTTGAGTACATCTTCGTGTCCTTTGGTCTGACCAATACTTTTGCCTTGTTCATGCAACATATGAGACCATCTCATTGGAGTATCTTGATAAGTTTGTTGATGAGCCCATCCATGACATTCTTATTCTCTCCATGTCTGAAGAGGTTCACATTGAACAGTTGGCGCTAGTGTTGGAAACTTTTAAGAACCATCTTTGTGCCATCACGAAGTATGTGTTCTGGATGTTAGAAGTTACCTTCTCTGGTTCACGTGCATTTGCTGAAAGATGTCGCCGTGGATCTGAGTAGAGTTCCCTTTTCTTTCCTCGGGAATAATCGCAAGTCGGTCATGCATGTGCGGAATATTCTTGAGATGGAAGGTTTTACCTCCATTTCTTGAAAAGTTCCTCTGTGCACACTAAGCCACTGGCTGGTTTGTTCAAGAAAGAGAAGAAGTTCGATAGCTTTGATATTTTTCTTTGATGTCCCCACCAGGACTCAACTGTGTTACATTGCAAGTTCATATGACGCAATTGTCCTCGACAGTCGCAACCATATGTATTACGCAATCTGGCTCAATCTTTTGGAGCTTGACATTATAGTCTATGTCTTGAGAATCTAGAAACTTTACCTTGGTGGTAGCTGTTGCAATTTCTATTCATACATTCTGAGTCCGAAATATCTTTACATCTAACCTAAGCTGAATCTCAAGCGGCAGTGATGGTTGGTGTTTCTCAAGGATTCATGACATAGGTCTTTTGTAAATCCGGCAAGATTGTTTTCGTGGTTAACGCAATTAGCCGGAAGATCTAAGGCCATAATCTCTGGAAACAACAAGAATAACCACTCTCCATAAGGATCTTATGCGACTTATTCTAGAAGTTGCCCTTATGATGTCTTTTCAATTCCGAAGTCGGACCTTCACTTGGTGACTTATTGAATGCTATTTAGAAGCATGATATTGGTGTCTAGAACATCAAGGAGAACATTAGAAGCAGAGTTGCTAAATGTCTCTCGGTCAATCCTTCGAAACCATTTCTCCTGTGACAATCACTCTGTTAGGAGAAATCTCACTCCCCAGGTGATCCTTCGCACTTCACTAGCCAGTGCTCTTTCCCTTCTTTTGGGTTGTACCTGAAGTTCCAATCAATTCACACGTTGTGTGAATTCGTCAGTCATCTAGGGCCCCAGCCTTTTGAATACACTTAAGTTGTTTCATGTATCCTAGCCCAAAACGTGACTATGATTTTGAAATCCAAAGTTGCTCTCGTTGGATAAACCTATGTGATTCTACGGGTCACCCTCTCTAAGAGTGCCTCCTTATGGTATCAAAGACAGTTTAACTCCTCGCTACCTTGTCCTTTGTATTCTTGTCAAGCGTGGAGCAATTACCTACCAAAATTTGAAACTTCTTCCGTCTTCTCCGTTACCTTGATGTGTTTCATGTTTGTCAGCTCAAGAGTTGTTTTTAAACACTCCTTCCATGAGTTGACCATGATATACTCGATCTTTGTGAAGATCCACCGTCCAGTGTCATTCCCTCTTTCCTTTAGCTGCAGCTGAGCAACAACCTCGAAGGGAGAACAAAACTCTTCATGATGTCATGGATCAACTTCTTCAACAAAGAAGATTGCCGTGGTATCGACAAGATCGTGAAGACCGGTGTAGTTCTTGTTACTTTCTCTATTCCTACCTTGGAATCTCGGGACGAGATTCTTTTAAGGGGGATAGATCTGTAACATCCCTGTTTTGCAAAACCTAGATTAGGGTTTGTTTGTGCATCTTTTCATGAGCATCATGTTTTTCTAAGAAAATTTGCATTAGTTAATTTTGGAAAACCCTAATGATATGCAAATCTCCCTCTCTTCTAGATGCTCAAAATGTTTCAAAGTTTCAAACTAAAATAATTTGCATTTGTGCTTTGTTAAGAAGTGCATTTGTTATTTTGAGAAGTTCGTAAAGTTTGAATCCTTAAGTGCATTTCAAAACAATGCAAAAGAGTTTGTAAAACAAAAACAGATTTTGGAAAAAAAGAGAGAAGAGCTCTCTCTCTCTCTCGTTCCGGGCCAGCAGCCCAATTCCCTCTCTTCTCTCCTCTCTCGCGCAGCCCAAGTGGCCCAACAGCGAGGCCAACTCAGCCCGATAGAAAACCCGGGGGTTTTCCGCAAATTCGTTGTCTTCCCCGCGCCTCCAAGCGAGTGCTCGGCAGCAGCCCGGCCGCCCGATGGCCTGGCCGGCCACGATGCGCCCCGCCGCCCCCGGCGGCCTTCATATAGCACGCCGCCGCGCCCTGGAACCCTAATCCCCCACTTCTCCCCTTCCCCACGGTCCTCGACGCCCCCAAGAACCCTAACCCTACCTCGCAGGACCGGCCGGCCTCCGGTCGATTCGCCGCCGGCGAGCCCTCTCCGGCGCCGTCGACCACGCCATCTTGCTCGCCGTGAGCTCCTCTCTCTCCCCATGCCCTCGCCTTGCCCTCTCCCCTCTCGTATCGCCGCCGCCACGCGGCCCCGCCCGACCTCCGCTCGAGCTCGCCGCCGGCCGAGCTCCGGCGGCCAATAGCCGGCGGCGCCGCCACCGCATAGGTCGCCCGCGTCGCCCCGCGCCGATTCCCCCTCACGCGCGCCCCTGCAACCCGCCCAATCGGCCGATTGCATCCCGGCCGAGCTCATCTGCGAGCTCATGGCCATGCTGGCGTCAGCATGACGTCAGCATGACGCCATAAATGCATTTTCCTATTTTCTGTAAATTCTTTTATGTATTTCTTTAAATAGAAAATATATTGACAGGTGGGGCCCCTTGTCAGGATTTTATTATTTTCGTAAATATTTAGGAAATGATTAAAACTATGACATGTGGGTCCAGTCTGTCGAGTTTTTAATATTTTCCGGAATTTCCATAAATGATTTAAAATGAATAAAATTTGTAAAATTCATAACTTATTCATTTTAAATCAGAAAAATATGTATAATATATCAAAATTTTCAGAAAAATGAGATCTACAATTTGGTAGAAAATTCATGCATTGTTAAACAACCTTGAACCCTAGTTGTTTTAGAAGAACTAATTGTACCCCTTCTCGAGGCTCCGAACTACTAACCCTAGTCCCGTCGAACCTCAATTAAGTTGATGATGTCTTAGGGTTATTTCAGTACCTAATTAACATGTCATATCATCATTCTTGTATGCGCATTGCATCAATGCCATGTGTTGATTGTTCTTTTACCTTTCCGGTGTTTGCTTCTTCGCGATCGATAGAGCAAGTGCCGAGACGATGAAGATCTCCAACGACGCAGATCAATATTTGTCCATCGACGAACAAGTCAAGCATGGGATCTCCGAAGATCCATATTGGTTTGTCAGGGACAAAGGCAAGCCCTAACCTGGTTCATATATGGTTTCGAAATGCTTTTACTTCTGGTTCCTACATATTGCATACGCTTTCCAATATGTTTTATCGGCAGATATAGTTATCCTATGTGTTGCATTTACCATCTTTGTAGCCTAAAATACTCCGATCCACCGCTCCCGAAGCAAGACTAGGTTTGAGCTATGTGTGCATCGCTAGAGCCGTCATACCGAATATGCTTAGCCATGCTTAGTTGACGAATTCCGATCCATCCGGTTGATGAATCGGAGTCGCGAATGAACCTAGTATGGCAGGATGACGTGGTATGATCAGTGATGATAGTTAAACATGCTTAAAGGCTTGGATGGGCCGCCACATGGGGATGTGGTGATTTGACTCGTTCTCGCCGATACTAGGACCTGAGTTCTTGCCTCTGGAACCAAGACTGAGCGTACAGCCACACGGGGCCCATGGGAACCCCTTGGCCCGAACTTGCCTAGCTTACCCATGAGTCAATTAGTTTGCGAGTTCCATTTGGCATTCTGCATGGCGAAGGCGTGGAAAAGGTTTTCAAAGGTGCATCATACGGGGCGTGGCCGGGGTGAAGGATGCCGTAGGCATTGAACCGGATCCCCCGCACACAATTACCGGGACCGCCTCGGAGAGTGGCTACCTACGATGACGGAGCTTCCCGGTTAGTTTGACTCATGGAATAGGCGAAGTAAGGGAAAGGTTTTGGTCGACCACCCTCCGCCGGCACACCAAGGAAGTGTGTAACGTACGGCGCTAAGAGTCGGTCGACGCGTGTGGGTAAAGTTGTACACCCCTGCAGGGTAAATCTTTTCGAAAAGCCGTGTCCACGGTTACGGACGACTTGGGAAAGGACGTGATGATCATAGACAACTTGAACCTAATCGTAAAACTTGATGTCAAAGTGTGAATAAGGATCCCTCCTCAGGGTATCGAGGGGGTGCTCCTAGTGGATAGGTTCAGCATATGATGAAGATTCGGTGGATTCAATATGATGATCAGTAGAGCTAGAGATATCGCTCTCTTATCCCTTTTTAAAATGGTCTGAATAGACGAGCTTCTCGCTCCCTCTTGTTTTTACAAAGGAAAACCGGCTTTCCGCAAAATAAGCTCCACATAAAGCCTCGCATACCAGCTTTGCTAAAAGGTTGTACTAAGTCTTGCCGAGTCCCCGTACTCAGCTTTGCATGCTTTGTTTCGGACGAAGTCGCTCCAACAAATGAAGGTTTCTAGGTCGACATCGACGAGTAGCTTGGGATTCCCGTGTGGCAGCCTGGAATCTATGGGCTGGGACATCGCCGTTATGCTCCCGGCCTCTTAGGCCTTTTGCTATCTTGCTATTTAGAATAGCATAACTTCGCTTCCGTTGATTGATGAAATGTCGTGTCGGTGACCTCTCGCTTGTAATACTTTGGTTCTTTGCTCAGCTTATGAGCTTGTTTTACTCTTTGAGTCGTAGAGTCACTGTTGTGTTACCGATTCTCACCCTGTAGGCCCTAGAGATCTAGGTTAGGCTTATGCCAGATGGAGATCTGGGTTTGTCTAGCCTACGACCCCCGGGGTCGCCACATTTCTCAAGAATGGAACAGTCACCAGTCATCTTTTAGTCATAGTATTGCTCCATGACATAGAACTCAGTGCCAGCGTCCGAGATGCCAAATTTGGCCCCAAGCGCATCCCACGCGTCCTAGCCATGTATGGAGCAATAATGTTTTCCAAAATAATATTGAAAAAAACCACATTAAACATGGCGTGGCCCCAAGCGCATCCCACGCGTCCTAGCCATGTATGGAGCAATAATGTTTTCCAAAATAATATTGAAAAAAACCACATTAAACATGGCGTCAACTTTCTTGTAAGCTTCCTCCTGAGTTAGGGTTTGCGTCTGTGTTTCTGTAGTGCTGATTTCACCTCACCCATACATGTCTACGAGAGGCAGGGTTCTAGATGCCTATTGTCCCATCGATCTGTGCACGCCGAAGGACGGGATGACGAAGATGAATGCATCAACGCAAAGTTCTGGAAAGAGGACAAAGGAGGATCTAAAGGACTGCCTGAAGAACATTGTTGCGTTGATATAGTAAGGTTTGAGGTGTGTGGAGGGGGGCACTATCTGGGTCACCAAGGGTGATGCTTGTTCTCATCATTTAACATGTAAGTCTTGGTGTACATCTTGTGCCTATTTCTTTTACTAAAATTTAATAAAGAGCTAAAACAGTAGGTGTTTCCCCTGCTGTAATTCCTCAAGAAATAAGTTCTGGAAAGAGGCGGTCGCATATGTGTGTCGTACATGTGGCTAGGGTTTTGCGTCCAAGTTTATGTATTGCTGAGAAGGTCGTGGGCACAGCCCATGTATAATTCGGCACAACCACAATCCAAAAAATTTGGAACAAAATGCATGCATTAGATTCCCCCAACACACGGCATGGCGAGGCAGGGAGGAGGAGTGTGCGAGGCGAGATCCCTCTCTGGCGGCTGACCGCGCAAGCGGTTAGTTTTCCACGCGCAGTGCCCGCGCACGTGCGGCTGGTTCAGCTAATCCCTCCAGCTAGCTAATCTGCTTTTCCTTTTTTGTCGCGACGTGAGCAGCTGTTGCATGCTGCCTTCCTTTCCTTTTTTTCGCGCGGCATGCACTGCAGTATGAGGCCAACATCCCTCCTTCCCTGAATTGTTTTTCAGTTTTCACGCGACGCCTGGCCATTACGTGAGTAGAAGGCGGTAGTTAAATTCCCTTTTGTCAATTCTCTTTATGCAATTTCACTTTTATTCTTATTTTGTACGGTAATTTTGTGTTTTTCGACTAATTTTATAAATCTTTTTTTCGAGCTAGTGGTTTTTAAGGGGGGAAATAACGGGTGGGGAGATGGACTTGCAACTCAAATGAACTACCACTTGCTACTCAAATTAAGTAATGTTTTAAGTAGTAAGCTAACAAAAGTTGCTAAAATATTTTTAAATGAAATTTACTTTTTAGGGTTTTTAGGTATTTTTATATTTACCGTTGATAAATAACGGGGCACCGGGTTGATAACTTGTAAACAAAAAGAGTCGCTAGATATTTTAAATTAAATTAATTTTTTATGGTTGATAGTTATTTATATTTACCATTGATAAATAGCGGGTCACCGGTTGATAGCTTGTAAATTTAAAAAGAGTCGGTAAAATATTCTAAATTAAATACTTTTTAGGGTTAGTATTTATTTATATTTTTCCGTTGATAAATAACGAGGCACCAGGTTGATAGCTTGTAAAATAAAAAAATATTCGCTAAAATATTCTAAATGAAATACTTTTAAGGGTTGATAGTTATTTATAATTACCATTGATAAATAACAGGGCACCGAGTTGATAGCTTGTAAACTAAAAAAATGGTCGTTAAAATATTCTAAATGAAATTAATTTTTTTAGAGTTGATAGTTATTTATAATTACCGTTGATAAATAACGGGGTACCGGGTTGATAGCTTTTAAACTAAAAAAGAGTTCCTAGAATATTCTAAATAAAATTAGTTTTCTAAGGTTGCTAGGTATTTATATTTACCGTTGATAAATAACGAGGCACCGGGTTGATAGCTTATAAACTAAAAAGTCGCTAAAATACTCGAAATGAAATTAGCTTTTAGGGTTGATAGTTATTATATTTACCGTTGATAAATAAGGGACACCGGGTTGATAGCTTGTAAACTAAAAACGATTCGATCAAATATTCTAAATGAAATTAGCTTTTGAGGGTTGGTAGTTATTTATATTTACCATTGATAAATAACGAGGCGTCGGGTTGATAGCTTGTAAACTAAAAGAAAATTCTCAAAATATTTTACATGAAATTAACTTTTTGGGTTGGTAAGTTTTTAAACTTGCGGTTGATAAATTTCATATTTCAAGGTTGATAACTTTTAGCCCGGAAAAAAAATTGTCGAAACATATTAACATGGATGCTAGTTTTGAAGATCTCGTCGAGATGAGTTCATTAGTGAAAACGTATCTTAAATTCGAGTTGTCATTTGGGAGATAAAACATTTTGAATTTTCAAAATTAGAAAAGATTCTTGCTGATATCATTTTTTCGTCTCGTATCGAGCACATGCAAATTTTTCCATAAATAGCAAATTCCGTCTAACAATTGTTAGAAAAGGAAATATCGGCTAATAACATGTGAGCTAAAAAATCCGTTAAAATGTTTCAAATAAAATTAATTTTGGGGTCGATAATTTTATACATTTACTGTTGATCACTCAAGTATGGAGGGTTGATTATTCAAATAGAGAGGGTTGATAACGTTTAGCCAAAAAAAAAGTTTGTCGAAACATATAAACATGAGTGCTAGTTTTCAAGATCTTGTCGAGAAGGATTTATTAGTGAAAGTGAATTTTAATTTGGAGTTGTCATTTGAAAGTTAAAACGTTTTCAATTTTCAAAATCAGAAAAGATTTCACTCACATCAGCAGCGTTGCATGCATGCAGAACCTTCCTTATAATGCACCTTTTATTTGACTTATGTTTATAAGTGTAGATATCATTTTAGCGGGGAAAACTAGTCCTAGAATATTACCTAATGGATTTCATGTATTTCAAGGGCTGCCGTGTGCTTTGATGACTGCTGCCAATGGTGCCTTCCTACCCTGTCCAATTCGAGTTGCGGTGTGCTGGTTAATCCATGGGCTCGAGTTCGTGGGGATGGCGGGGCGGCGGCCCTGGAAGGTGGACTGCGCGGTTGGCTCTTCGGCGGGCAACACGGCAGTGGTGGTGGTCTCTCTCTTCGGTCATGAGGATGGTGTGGAGCGGACGGTGGGGGATCCTGGTGTTGGCGGCGCTTCGGCCTCGACAACCCCCAGATCGTGTTTGGGATGCACAACTTGGGGACAGGGGGAGGCTGAGTTGTCGGGCGTGGTGTGTCGATGCTTCCAGGCGAAAGCTCAGCGCCTCGGCGCCAACGACGGCGCCACCTGCGGGTGTCGTAACCCTCTTGGGGCCGTCGTTGTGGGTATCCGCCCCGCGGTACGGCTCCAGGTGAAAGCCCTAGACCTCGTGGTCTCGACGGCGGCGGCGCAATGCGTCGTTTTCCCTCTTGGGGGTCGTTGTGGAGCCCCGTTTTGACTCGGTCTCGTGTCAATGTCCTCGTGGCAACTTTGGGGTCTCTGTGTTTTTTTTTTGTTTTTCTTTGATCTGCTTTGTAAGAGGTTCTCCTCTTTACCTTGTATCGGTTCGGCCATTGCGGCTTTATTTATAAAGCGGGGCAAAAGCCTATTTCGAGGATGTATTTCAAATGCAAAACAAAATTCCCATGTTGTTGACTCTTATCAGTCCTCATACGAGTTCCAAGTCAATCCTGAAACTGGTCCTTCACATAATGAACATAAACATATCCTATCTGAAGAATATAACTCGATGTGAAATGGGCTCTCTACAATCTACTTGATACAAGCCCTTTTCTTGAATAAACAGTGTGTTAGAATCCTTTTTTGCAGAAATTGTCTCTCCCAAAAAATGGACACTCAACTTTTTAGTACCACTTATGGATCCCAAGTGCTTCGCTTTTTCACGGGAGAGTGGCATTAATGATTCATCACTTGCATACATCACATTCGGTAGCCATGTCCTACGCACAAAAATGAGTAGGAAAATACATATATGAATCTCAATTGATCGATCATTTCATCGAAAATAAGAAATAAAACAAATAAAAAGGATAAGAAAATCATTAAAGACCTTGTGGGTATTTTGGCGCTTGGTGGAGTTGCAGTGGCATGATGTCGAATTATGTTGTGGTGCTAATCTAGCAATACGAAGCACGTGGCGTAATCTTGACCTAGCATGATTGGAGATGCTACGTACACAAGAAGTTCCCATGATCGAATTAGCTCGCTCAACCAAATTGATGAAATACAATGGAACACAAACCCGTCAGCGAGGTACCTGAGCCTGTGCCTATTGCAAGAGTAAAAGAAGACCAGTATTCCATTGAGTATGCCCCTCATCGCTCGGAAGATCTGAGAAAAGAGATCATTCCATAATGTCTTGAGTGTGGTCATGTCGAAGGCACTTTGTTGCGCCTCCGACATGTGGTTGAGCTGGAAGATGCTGCTAAGCGTCTCCCAAATGTCGTTGAAGAAGTTGTAGCTATTGGACAACACCGACCCCGCGCAACCCGCAAGCGCCACAGCAAGCCTCGCCGGTAGCACCATAACCTGCAGCACCGGCCACATGGATGCCACCACCCTGGCAGCGCAGTCTAGCACCACGTCGAATGGCGCCCACACGACCTCCGCCAAGTCCACCACAAGATCCCACACATGCGAGGCTAGTAAGCCGACCGTGCTAGCCAGCTCAAATAACCCAAGGTCGGCCAACGGTGCCACCACAACACGGAGTAGCGCCCTAGAAGCGTTTAGTAGAGTGAGGAGCCCCTGCAGGAACCTACGCAGGTTGCGGAGAAAGAGTATGGTGCCGAGGTATTGTATGCGGGTCACCATGTCCCATGTCTCGATCCAATCAAAGAGCGGCCCACAGATGCGCGCCGCTGCTGACTTGAGTAGCGGCACATTCTTGTAGAGGTCGTAGAAGCCGATGATGACAGTGACAAGGGAGGCGAGCATGTAGAGGCTCCTAGCAAGGGGACGCATCCAGGGCCGGTAGAGGTGGCAGAGCAGCGGGTATGACTGGAAGAATATGACCCAAGATGGAAGCCCGGACTCGAGCAACGTCAGGAGGCGGATGTCCGACATGATGATCTGCCGGAGCTTGAATGGAAGCGACGCATCATGAAACCGTAACAAGAGGAGAATGTCGTTGTACCGCTGCATCTGTAGTACCGGAGAAGTACAACACAAAGGCTCCTCCTCCTTCTCTTCATCTGGAGGTGGATTCTTCCTGACCCTAGTCCTGACCCTCCAGCTCCTCCTCCTCCTCAGTGTCGGGGAAAATGAGCACTTCTCGTCGCCGCTGCTACTGGCTTTCAAAATAGCAAAATCCTCATGTTCCCGTTGCATCGGAGAAGGAGGTATGTATATTTCTTTTTGATGATCTTCTCCTTCTTCTTCTCCTGCAGATGCTGATCTGCGATGTTCATGATGGTGGTGATGTTGATGGTGGTAGTGGAAGAGGTATCCCCGGAGGGAGAGTGTCTCCAAGGCATGACCGAGGAACCACTGCGAAGCGCAACCAGCGGCCTGCTCGGCATTATGGAACTCCCACTTGTTGATGTATCGTGCCTCCAAAGCAAGGGATGTGTCGGTGAGCAGGTCGTTGAAGTAGTTGATGCCATGCACGTCCCTCCACGACACCTCGAACACTAGGAACCCGTGCAGCAGCGTCGGGGTAGGATCTGTCACCGCCAGCCACCGCCGCATCGCCTTCTTCGTCTTGGTCGTATCATTGTTGTCCGCCACCACATCGGCGTTTGTGCTCCTCCTCGAATTGATGAACGGAGACATCCTGTACTGCACTGCATGCGAGCTGGTTTAATTTGTGATATATGTGGATGGAGACTAACGTTCACATAAAACACATACTACTCCTTTTCTTTCTCGAGAGATTGCATATACTTAGCTTTGTAGAGTTTTACTAAGTATATAGTAAATAATATCAGCAACTATAATCTTAAATCGATATTACCAGATATATTATGTAATGACCTGTGCTAATAACTTGTACTCTTCCCGTCAATAAAAGCATATCTTAACTTTTGGCAAATTTAAATGTATGTAGATATATCCAAATTTTGAACACAAATGGCTCGGGCGTCAGGTTTTCACGGCCCGTCATGGAGGAAGGGGACGGGAGGGAAGGTAAGCTTGCACGATATTTTCCTAGCCCGCCCACGGAGGAAGGGGACAACCACCAACATGGGAGGGGAGATGGGCTCGCCCCCACATAGGCAGCTCTAGTCTGCGCACGGCAACATCGAGCGCCAGTAGGGGAGGGGGATCGCCGGAGTCAACTGGCCCGATCGAGCACGGTTACGCGGCTAGCGGCCCCTCTGTCTCCTGCTCATCCTTGACCCTCCTAGTCTCCTGGCAATTTAGACAAGAATAACCCAATTTTCGAACAAATTTTAAAAGTAAACCTTTCGCGAAATAACTTCACAGATCTAACCCTTCTATGTCATGCCAGTCTCCACGGCGTTGCACCCCATTATGTGGCGCCCCAGCCTACGGCGCAACACAATGGGTTGTCACGCCCCATCCTACGACGCGCTCACATTTTTTGCCGCGCCCCAACCCATGGCGTGGCACAATGAGGTGCCACGCCTCAGCCTACGACGCCACACAATGAGGTGGCACGCCACCTCAGCCTACGACGCCACGCAATGAGGTGGCACGCCATTGAGACAGACATAATACAAAAGGGTTAGATCTGTTAATTGTTTCGAGTAAGGTTTACTTTTGAAATTTGTTTCAAGATTAGGTTATTTCTGTCTGAGAATTGTCTCATCTCCCATGTCTCCGCAACACCATCCTCTACTGGCAGAGTTTTACAGGGGGCTAACTAGCATCCTGTAAGAGGACGTCGATGGTGGATTGGATCTGGGCGTCACCAAGCCATTCTACTTCATCGCCGAATCAATTTGAGGGTCCCTTCCCGGCGTTCGTAGGCAGTGGGCGGACCACTCTGCAGTTTGAAGTAAGGAACCCGCAATCTTTGATTCGGTTCAATACATGATGGAACCCGCAATCTTTGATTCGGTTCAATACATGATAATCCGTTGGCGCCGCCGCCAACACCGCAGCAACTACAACAGGTGCCTCTGCTTCAGCCTCAGAGTACACGAGTGTGTTCGTTCCATGGTGACGACCTGCTGCTAGTGAGCTATGTGCGTGGCAATCTAACGCCTTTCTTGCAAACAATGTGCCGCTACTTCACGCAGATTATTCATATAGATTGTGAGGGATCCGCAGTGGACTTCAGTATTTCAGTGTAGCATTGATGTATTGGGATTTGTATGAGAATTAGTCTGAAGCTTGGTACATGGCGTTATGTTATATTGTGATTCAAATTCATATATTAAAGGGAGGCTAACTTCTGACGAGCGGAGCAAGGCCCGTCAGCGGTAGCCCATACGTCGTGTCCTGTAGGGACGCCTGCGAAGGGGGGTGCGGGGGCGGCAACTCCCCCCCCCCCACGGTACGGATCGTTGCCACCGCCTATATATACATCTTATAAGCCGTCCCCTATGGTTTATCAGATTATAAGATACCCATGCGTTTCTAAACACTCCGATATAGTGAAGTTTTGCTGGCTGATGCCCGTGGTTTTTTTCCCTTCTGTATTAGAAGGGGTTTTCCACGTTAAATCTTGTGTCTCCGCTGCGTTTTCTTTTATTGTTCTTCGTTATTTGTGTGTCGCTTTTATAACAAGTGGTATCAGAGCCCGTGTTTCAGTCTAGGGTTTTGCGACATGTCTTCCTTCAAATTTGATCTACCGCAGCTGGATTATACCACGAGATATTCTCTGTGGTAAGTGAAGATGAGGGCGATCCTTACCCAATCTTCTGATCTGGATGAAGCTCTTGATGGATTTGGTAAGAAAGATGCCAAGACCTCGACCGAAGATGAAAAGATGAAATACCGTAAGGTTTTTTCATTAGTTCAGCTTCATCTATCCAACAATATCTTGCAGAAAGTGCTGGCTGAGAAATCCGCAGCGACGCTATGGTTGAAGCTGGAATCGATCTGCGTGTCTAAAGATCTAACCAGTAAGATGCACGTGAAGATGAAGTTGTTCTCGCACAAGCTGCAAGAAAGTGCGTCAATGATGAATCACCTATCGATATTTAGAGACATCGTTTCTGATTTGCTGTCCATGGAGGTAAATTATGAGGATCAGGATCCCGCTCTTATACTGTTAGTCCCATTGCCTAACTCTTTTGCGAATTTTCGAGACACCTTGTTATACAGTCGTGATGAACTAACACTTGCCGAAGTTTATGAGGCCCTCCAGTAGAGGGAAAATATGAAATCTATGGTGCAGGCAGAGGGTTGGTTATCTAAGGCAGAAGCACTGCAGGTCCGAGGCAGGACCGAGAACAGAAACAACAACTACAACAACTACAACAGAGATAAGAGCAAGACCGACAGAGGTCACTCAAAGTCCAAGGGACGAGATGGTAAGTTCTGCAAGTACTGTAAGAAAACTAACCACAATATTGATGATTGCTAGAAGTTGCAGAAAAAAGAGAAAAGAAATGGTACTTACCAACCGAAAAATAAATCTGAGGGTGATGGTAAGGCTGCTGTTGTTTCCAGTGATAATTCTGATGGCGGTTGCCTAGTTGTGTTTGCTGGTTGTGTTTCTGGTAATGATGAGAGAATCCTTGATTCTGCATGTTCGTTTCATATTTCTATAACAAAGACTGGTTCAGTTCTTATGAGTTTGTGCAGAGTGGAGATGTTGTGCGTATGGGAGATAATAACCCACGTGAGATCGTGGGCATTGGCTCCGTTCAGATCATGATGCATGATGGCATGGCACGCACTCTGACAGATGTGAGACACATACCTGGCATGGCCAGAAATCTCATCTCTCTCAGTACCCTTGATGTTGATGGGTACAAACACTCCGGTTCTCGTGGAGTTCTGAAGGTATCAAAAGGTTCTCTCGTTCACATGATTGGTGATATGAATTCTGCAAAATTATATGTTCTTAGAAGTAGCACTTTGTATGGTATTGATGTTGCTGTTATTCCTGATGAAACTGGTAAAACTAATCTGTAGCATATGCGTCTTGGACATATGAGTGAACATGGCATGGCAGAATTGCACATGAGAGACCTGCTAGATGGCTGCAATTTGAGTAAGTTTGAGTTCTGTGAGCACTGGATTTTTGGTATGCATAAGAGAGTTAAATCCAATGCTTCCGTTCATACCACTAAAGGGATTTTAGATTATGTGCATGCTGATATGTGAGGACCTCTCCGCAAGACTTCTCTTGGTGGTGCAAATTACATGCTTACTATCGTAGATGATTACTCCAGAAAAGTGTGACCTTTCTTTCTGAAACATAAATCTGATGTGTTTGATGCTTTTACAAAGTGGGAAGTTAGGGTAGAAAAGAAAACAGAAAAGAAAGTTAAATTGCTTTGTACTGACAATGGCATGGAGTTTTGTTCTACTATTTTCAATGATTATTGCAGCGACGAATGCATTGTCAGGCACCACACCATCCCATATACTCCTCAGCAGAATGGTGTGGCGGAGAGGATGAACATAACCATCATCTCCAAGGCTCAATGCATGTTGTCCAATGATGGTATGCATAGACGTTTTTGGGCTGAAGCAGCCTCCACCGCTTGTTACTTGATAAACATGTCACCTTGCATTCCGCTTGATAAGAAAACTCCTATTGACGTATGACCTGGTTCACCTGCTGATTATTCACAGTTGAGAGTTTTCGGTTGCACTGCTTATGCTCATGTTGATAATGGAAAGCTAGAGTCTAGGGCTGTTAAGTGTGTGTTTCTTCGTTATGGTTCAGGAGTTAAGGCATATAAGTTACAGAATCCTGAAACTAATAAAGTTTTACATAGAAGAAATGTTGCCTTTAATGAGGCTGTCATTTTTTATAAGAGTTTATCTATAGATGTTACTGATACTGTTGATTTTTCTGATAATTCTGATGATGAGCAACACAGGATCAACGTGCAGGTGGAGCACGTGGAGGAGAAAGAAAATGATGTTGCTAAAATTGATAACACTGTTGTCGTTCAGCACTCACCACCTGTTTTGCCGAAAACAAATATTTCCATTGTTGTTGATAGACCGAGGCGTAACAAAGGTTCACGCCCTCGTTTAATTGAAGAGTGTAATCTTGTTCATCATGCTTTGAGTTGTGCTGAACAGGTGGAGCATGATACTGAACCTGCTACATATGCTGAGGCCGTTGCATCTGTTGACCACGTGAAGTGGATTTCTTCTATGCAAGAGGAGATGCAATCGCTTGACAAGAATGGCACATGGGGTGTTGTGCGCTTGCCTAAACAAAAGAAGACTGCCCGCTGTAAGTGGATATTTAAAAGAAAGAAAGGTTTGTCTCCTAATGAGCCTCAGAGGTTTAAGGCAAGGTTAGTAGCAAAAGTTTTCAGCCAAATTCCAGGTATTGATTATAATGATGTATTCTCTCCGGTTGTGAAGCATAGTTCCATTTGTGCATTTTTTGGTATTGTGGCTATGCATGATCTTGAGCTTGAGCAGCTAGATGTAAAGACTGATTTTCTGCATGGTGAGCTTGAGGAGGAGATATATATGGACCAACCTAAAGATTTTGTTGTGCCTGGTAAGGAGGATCTTGTTTGCAAGTTGAAAAGGTCCTTTTATGGTCTGAAATAGTCTCCAAGATAGTGTTATAAAAGGTTTTATTCATTTATGCTTGCACATGAGTTTAAGAGATCTCAATATGATAGTTGTGTTTATATCAAGTTTGTTAATGGATCGCCAATATACTTGTTGTTATATGTTGATGATATGTTGATTGCTGCCAAGAGAAAGAAAGAGATCACTACTTTAAAGTCACAATTAAGTAGTGAGTTTGAGATGAAGAATCTTGGTGCTGCTAAGAAAATACTAGGTATGGAAATTACAAGAGACAGAAAATCTAGTGTGTTATTTCTTAGTCAGCAAAATTACATTCAGAAAGTTCTTCATCGTTTTAATATGCAGGATGCAAAGTCTGTTAGTACACCAATTGCTCCTCACTTCAAATTGTCAGCATTGCAATGTCCGAGTACAGTTGAAGATATTGAGTACATGTCTCGAGTTCCATATTCTAGTGCTGTTGGTTCCTTGATGTATGCCATGGTTTGTTCTCGCCCTGATTTTTCATATGCTATGAGTTTGGTCAGTAGATACATGGCTAATCCTGGTAAAGAACATTGGAAAGTTGTTCAATGGATTTTCAGGTACCTTCATGGAACATCCAAATCTTGCTTGAAGTTTGGCAACACCGGTGAGGGACTTGCAAGGCTATGTGGATTTAGATTATGCTGCCGACTTGGATAAGAGAAGATTCCTCACAGGTTATGTGTTCACTGTTGGTGGATGTGCTGTTAGTTGGAAGGCAACGTTACAACCTGTTGTTGCCCAATCTACAACCAATGCAGAATATATGGCAATTGCTGAACCTTTCAAAGAGTCTGTTTGGTTGAAAGGTTTGTATGCTGAGCTTTGTGGAGATGATTCTTGCATTAACTTGTTTTCTGACAGTCAAAGTGCAATATACCTTACTAAAGATCAAATGTTCCATGAGAGGACAAAGCACATTGATATCAAGTACCATTATGTCCGCGGCATTGTTGCTCAAGGTAAACTGAAGGTATGCAAGATAAGAACTCATGATAATCCTGCTGATATGATGACAAAGCCAGTTCCTGTTTCCAAGTTTGACCTTTGCACGAGCTTGGTTGGTATAACTGTTTAGCCGAAGTGGCTGTTGGTGGCAACAAGTGTTTTTCTTTGTTGTTCAGGAGATTATTGAAGTTCATGCTATAAGATGGAATTTGTCTCAAGGTGGAGTTTGTTATATTGTGATCTAAATTCATATATTAAAGGGAGGCTAACTTATGACGAGTGGAACGAGGCTCGTCGCCGGTAGGGTTGGGCCGAAGCGTATATATACATCTTGTAAGCCGCCGGCTAGGGCTTATCAGATTATAAGATAACCCACGACGTTTGTAAACACTCCCCGATGTAGTGAAGTTTTTGTTGGAGATATGCGCAAGAGGCAATAATAAAGTGGTTATTATAATATCTTTATGTTTATGATAAATGTTTGCATACCATGCTATAATTGTATTAACTGAAACATTGATGCATGTGTGTTACGTAAACAACAGGGAGTCCCTAGTAAGCCTGTTGTATAGCTAGCTTGTTGATTAATAAATGATCATGGTTTCGTGATCATGAACATTGGATGTTATTAATAACAAGGTTATGTCATTGGATGAATGATATAATGGACACACACCCAAATAAGCGTAGCATAAGATCAAGTCATTAAGTTCAACTTGCTATAAGCTTTCGATACATGGTTACCTAGTCCTTCGACCATGAGATCATGTAAATCACTTACACCGGAAGGATGCTTTGATTACATCAAACTCCATCGCATAAATGGGTGGTTATAAAGATGGGATTAAGTAATCGGAAAGTGTGAGTTGAGGCATATGGATCAAGAGTGGGATTTGTCCATCCCGATGACGGATAGATATACTCTGGGCCCTATCGGTGGAATGTCGTCTAATTAGCTTGGAAGCATGTGACTGGGTCACAAGAGATGACATACCACGGTACAAGTAAAGAGTACTTGTCGGTAACGAGGTTGACTAGGTATGGAGATACCGATGATCGAACCTCGGACAAGTAAAGTATCGCGTGACAAAGGGAATCGATATCGTATGTAAATTGTTCAATCGATAACTAAGTTATCGCTGAATATGTGGGAGCCATTATGGATCTCCAGATCCCGCTATTGGTTATTGCTCGGAGAGGAGTTTCGACCATGTCTGCATAGTTCACGAACCGTAGGGTGACACGCTTAAGGTTCGATGTCGCATAAGTAGATTTGGAATATGAGATGGAGACGAAGTTTGTTCGGAGTCTCGGATGGGATCCAGGACATCACGAGGAGGTCCGGAATGGTCCGGAGAATAAGATTCATATAAGGAAAGTTGATTTCTAGGTTTCGGAAAAGTTCGGGATTTTTCCGGTGAAAGACCGGGAAGGTTCTAGAAGGTTCCGGGGGTCCCACCAGTGGGCCCACGACCCTAGGAGGCCTAGCATGGGCCGAGGGGATGCACCCTAGCCTATTGGGCCAGGGGCACATGCCCCTCAAGGCCCAGCCGGCCCACCCCTTATGGTTTCCCCAAAACCCTAGGGGGTCAACTTGGGGGGGGAGATTTCTCCCCCCCTCCTTGGCCACCGGCCCTAGACCTAGATGGGCTTGGGGGCCCACCCCAACCGACATCCCCCCTATATAAAGAGGGGAGGGGGCGCACCCACCCAAGAAACCCTAGCTCTGGCCGCCCCTCTCTTCCTCCATAGAGCTGCTCTGGCTTAGGCGAAGCCCTGCAGCTTTTCTCCTCCACCACCACCACCACGCCGTCGTGCTGCTGGGATTCCGAGGGGATCTACCACACCTCCGCTGCCCGCTGGAACGGGGAGAGGATGGACTTCATCGACACCGTACGCCCGACCGAGTATGGAAGTGCTGCCGGATTGCAACACAGAACGATCGACAACATCAACAACGAGATCTAATCTCATAGGCTTTGGAATCTTCGAGGGTTAGTCTCGCAATCTTCTCGTTGCTTCGATCTTGGTAGGTTAGATCTTGCTTCTTCCTAGATTGGATCTTGTTTTTGTTCATGTTCACGGTAGAATTTTTTTGTTTTCCATGCAACGAACCCATCAGTGGTATCAGAGCCGTGTCTATGCATAGATCTGCTGCACGAGTAGAACACAACGGTTTTTGTGGGCGTTGATGCTTTTGTTGTTTTTAGTTAGTGTACTTTGCATCTTGCGGGATGGTGGGATGAAGCGGCCCGAGCTAACTTTACATGAACGCGTCTCATGAGACTTGCTCCATGCTTGACATGCAACTTGTATTGCATAAGTGGCTTTGTGGGTGTCTGTCTCTCACCATAGTGAAGATTCAATCTACTCTTTCTATTGGCAACACTAGTATCACCGTTGTGGTTCATGTTCGTAGGTAGATTGGATCTCACTCGAAAACCCTAAACCACGTAAAATATGCAAACCAAATTAGAGGCGTCTAACTTGTTTTTGCAGGGTTTGGTGATGTGATATGGCCATGTGATGATGATTATATTTGATGTATGAGATGTTCATTATTGTATTATGGCAACCGGCATGAGCCTAATGGTTGTCTTTAATTTTTGTTAAAGACCTGCGTGTCTATTCATCATGTAATACTCTAGCTTTATTTCAAGTAGTTGTTATAGTAGCTATAAGTGATGGACAACCATGAAGCGGCGCCACTGACCTTGACGCCACGCTGGTAATGATGGAGATCATGTCCGTGCTTTGGAGATGGAGATCAAAAGCACAAGAAGAAAGGCCATATCATATCACACATTATGAATTGCACGTGATGTTAATCCTTTACACATCTTATTTTGCTTAGATCGCGACGGTAGCATTATAAGATGATCCCTCTCACTAAATATCAAGATAATAAAGTGTTCATCCTTAGTATGCATCGTTTCTAAGACTTGTCGTTTCGAAGCATCACGTGATAATCGGGTGTGATAGATTCTACATGTGCATACAACGGGTGCAAGCTAGATTTGCACACGCGGATACTAAGGTTTCCTTGACGAGCCTAGCATGTACAGACATGGTCTCGGAACACGGGATACCGAAAGGTAGAGCATGAATCATATGAATGATATGATCAACACTTTGAGTGTTTGCCTTTGAAGCTACATCTTTTCTCGTGAAGATCGGACTTGGTGTAGCGGATTTGGTTCGTGTGATCACTAAGACAATGTGATGGATGTTGTTTTGAGTGAGAGTTCACCCAATTAATTTAAGAATTAAAATTGAACTCATATTATCATAAACTTAGTCTAAAATCTTTACAAATATGTTGTAGATCATGGCGGCCCCCACCATCAATTTTAACCAGTTTCTAGAGAAAGAAAAGCTTAAAAACCATGGTAGCAACTTCACTGACTGGTTTCGTCATGTGAGGATTTTCCTCACTGGTGGAAACCTGCAGTATGTGCTCGATGCACCGCTAGGTCCCCCACTTGCACCTGCAGTATCTGAGGATGTAAAGAATGTTTACGAGACTCGGGTAACTCGGTACTCCCAAGTTTAGTGTACCATCCTATGCAGCCTAGAGGCGGAGCTCCAAAAGCGTCTTAAGCACCACGACCCTAATGAGCTGGTCCGTGAGCTAAAAGCTATCTTTGAAACTCATGCGGCCGTGGAAAGCTATGAGGCCTCGAAACACTTCTTTGGCTGTATGACGGAAGAGGGTAGCTCCGGTAGTGAGCACGTGCTCGCTATGTCCGGGCACGCGAAGAAGTTCAGTGACTTGGGGATTGAGATTCCTAACCAGCTGGGTATTCATCGTGTACTCCAATCACTGCCACCTAGTTACAAGAACTTTGTGATGAACTACAACATGCAGAACATGAACAAAGAGTTATCTGAACTCTTCTCCATGCTAAAATCTGCTGAGGTGGAGATACGGAAAGAGAACCAAGTGTTGATGGCCAACAAGACCACCAGTTTCAAGAAGCAGGGCAAGCCTAACAAGGGCAACTTCAAGAAGGGCGGCAAGAAAGTTGCTGCGCCTCCTGAGAAGCCTAAGGCTGGCCCTAAGCCTGATACTGTGTGCTATTACTGCAAGGAGAAGGGGCACTGGAAGCGTAATTGCCCCAAATACTTGGCTGATCTAAAGAGCGGCCTCATCAAGAAGAAAGGTATATTTGATATACATGTTATTGATGTCTATCTTACTGGCAATCGTAGTAGTGCCTGGGTATTTGATACTTCTTCGGTTGCTCACATTTGTAACTCGAAACAGGAACTGCGGAATAAACGAAGCCTGGCCAGGGACGAGGTGACGATGCACGTTGGAAATGGATCCAAGGTCAATGTGATCGCCGTCGGCACACTCCCTCTACATCTACCTTCGGGATTAGTTTTAAACCTTAATAATTGTTATTTGGTGCCTGCGTTGAGCATGAACATTATATCTGGATCTTGTTTAATGCAAGACGGTTATTCGTTTAAGTCAGAGAATAATGGTTGTTCTATTTATATGAATAATATCTTTTATGGTCATGCGCCTTAGATGAATTGTTTATTCTTGTTAAATCTCGATAGTAGTGATACACATGTTCATAACATTGATGCTAAGCGAATTAAATTGAAAGATAATTCTACTTATATGTGGCACCGTCGTCTTGGTCAAATTGGAGTGAAGCGCATGAAGAAACTCCATTCCGATGGACTTCCTGAGTCACTTGACTTTGAGTCACTTGATAGATACGAAGCATGTCTAATGGGAAAAATGACTAGGACTCCATTCTCTGGTACAATGGAGCGAGCTACAGACTTGTTGGAAATCATACATACCGATGTGTGCGGACCAATGAGTGTAGCATCGTGCGGTGGTTATCGTTATGTTCTAACCTTCACGGATGATCTGAGTAGATATGGGTATATTTACTTTGTGAAACATAAGTCTGAAACTTTCGAGAAGTTTAAGGAATTCCAAAGTGAAGTAGAAAATCAACGTAACAAGAAGATTAATTTTCTGCGTTCTGAACGCGGAGGCGAATATCTGAGTTATGAGTTTGGCATGCATTTAAAGAATGCGGAATATTCCACAGTTGACACCGCCGGGAACACCACAGCGAAATGGTGTGTCCGAACGTCGTAATCGAACTCTCTTGGATATGGTTCGATCTATGATGTCTCTTACCGATTTGCCGTTATCGTTTTGGGGTTATGCATTAGAGACAATCGCATTCACTTTAAATAGGGCACCATCCAAATCCGTTGAAGCGACACCGTATGAATTATGGTTTGGTAAGAAACCTAAGCTGTCATTCCTTAAAGTTTGGGGTTGCGAAGCTTATGTAAAGAACTTACAACCTGACAAGCTAGAACCCAAAGCGGAGAAATGCGTCTTCATAGGATACCCTAAAGAAACAATTGGGTACACTTTCTATCACAGATCCGAAGGCAAAATCTTTGTTTCCAAGAACGGATCCTTTCTTGAGAAGGAATTTCTCACTAAATAAGTGACTGGAAGGAAAGTACAACTGGACGAGGTTACTGAACCTTCTCTCATAGATCAGAGTAGCGCAGTGCCGGAAGATGTTCCTGTGCAGCCTGCACCGATAGGAGAGGAAGAAAATGATGATGATCATGAAACTTCGAACGAGGAAGCTACTGAACCTCGCAGATCGACGAGGGAGCGTACCACTCCTGATTGGTATGATCCCTGTCTAAATGTCATGATTGTGGACAACAATGATGAAGACCCTGCGACGTATGAGGAAGCATGATGAGCCGAGATTCCAACAAATGGCATGAAGCCATGAAATCTGAAATGGGATCCATGTATGATAACCAAGTATGGACTTTGGTAGACTTACCTGATAGCCGCAAGGCTGTCAGAATAAATGGATCTTCAAAAGAAAAACAGATGCTGATGGTAATATTACTGTCTATAAAGCTCGACTTGTTGCAAAGGGTTTCCGACAAATTCAAAGAGTTGACTACGATGAGACTTTCTCACCAGTAGCGAAGCTAAAGTCTCTGAGGATTTTGTTAGTAATAGCTGCATTTTTCGATTATGAGATTTGGGAGATGGATGTCAAAACGGTGTTCCTTAATGGTGACACTGAGGAAGAGTTGTATATGGTACAACCCAAAGGTTTTGTCGATCCTAAAAATGCCGACAAGGTATGCAAACTTCAGCGTTCCATTTATGGACTGAAGCAAGCATCCCGGAGTTGGAACCGACGTTTTGATACGGTGACCAAAGACTTCGGGTTTATACGGACTCATGGTGAGGCCTGTATTTACAAGAAAGTGAGTGGGAGCTCTGTTGCGTTCCTGATATTATATGTAGATGACATATTATTGACTAGGAATGATATAGAACTACTAAGCAGTGTTAAAGGTTATTTGAATAAGTATTTTTCAATGAAAGACCTTGGTGAAGCAGCGTATATTTTAGGCATCAAGATTTATAGAGATAGATCAAGACGCCTAATATGGCTCTCATAGAGTACATATCTGGACAAGATTATAAAGAAGTTTAGAATGGATGAAAGCAAGAAAGGGTTCTTACCTATGTTGCCAGGTAAGGTCTTGAGTAAAACTCAAGGTCCGGCCACGGCAGAAGAAAGAGAGAGGATGAACAAGATCCCCTATGCCTCAGCAGTAGGCTCTATCATATATGCCATGCTGTGTACTAGACCAGATAACACGCATGATGTTAGTTTGACCAGTAGATATCAGAGTGATCCAGGAATGAAACACTGGAAAGCGGTCAAAAATATCCTGAAGTACTTGAAAAGGACTAAGGATATGTTTCTTTGTTATGGAGGTGACCAAGAGCTCATTGTAACCAGTTACACCGATGAAAGTTGGAACGCTGATCCTGATGACTCTAAGTCTCAGTCTGGGTACGTGTTTATATTGAATGGTGTTGCAGTAAGCTGGATGAGTTCCAAGCAGTGCACGGTGGCGAAGTCTTCAACTGAATCTGAATACATAGCGGCTTTGGAGGCTTCATCGGAAGCGGTATGGATGAAGCGGTTCATTGTTGAGCTTGGTGTGGTTCCTAGTGCATTGGACCCATTAGTCATCTATTGTCACACAAGAAGCTGAAGCATATCAAGCTGCGTTTTCATTCGATTCGCGAGTACATCGAAGGTGGTGAAGTAAAGATTTGCAAAGTACACACAGATCTGAATATGGCAGATCCGTTGACTAAAGCTCTCCCTAGGGCAAAGCATGACCAACACCAGAACGCCATGGGTGTTAGGTACCTTACAATGTAATCTAGATTATTGACTCTAGTGCAAGTGGGAGACTGTTGGAGATATGCCCAAGAGGCAATAATAAATTGGTTATTATAATATATTTGTGTTTATGATATATTTTTGCATACCATGCTATAATTGTATTAACCGAAACATTGATACATGTGTGTTATGTAAACAACAGGGAGTCCCTAGTAAGCCTCTTGTATAACTAGCTTGTTGATTAATAAATGATCATGGTTTCGTGATCATGAACATTGGATGTTATTAATAACAAGGTTATGTCATTGGATGAATGATATAATGGACACACACCCAAATAAGCGTAGCATAAGATCAAGTCATTAAGTTCAACTTGCTATAAGCTTTCGATACATAGTTACCTAGTCCTTCGACCATGAGATCATGTAAATCACTTACACTGGAAGGATGCTTTGATTACATCAAACACCATTGCGTAAATGGGTGGTTATATAGATGGGATTAAGTATTCGGAAAGTGTGAGTTGAGGCATATGGATCAAGAGTGGGATTCGTGCATCCCGATGACGGATAGATATACTATGGGCCCTCTCGGTGGAATGTCGTCTAATTAGATTGGAAGCATGTGACTGGATCACAAGAGATGACATACCACGGTACGAGTAAATAGTACTTGTCGGTAACGAGGTTGAACTAGGTATGGAGATACCGATGATCGAACCTCGGACAAGTAAAGTATCGCGTGACAAAGGGAATCGGTATCGTATGTAAATGGTTCAATCGATCACTAAATTATCGCTGAATATGTGGGAGCCATTATGGATCTCCAGATCCCGCTATTGGTTATTGCTCGGAGAGGAGTCTCGACCATGTCTGCATAGTTCACGAATCGTAGGGTGACACGCTTAAGGTTCGATGTCGCATAAGTAGATTCGGAATATGAGATGGAGACGAAGTTTGTTCGGAGTCTCGGATGGGATCCAGGACATCACGAGGAGGTTCGGAATGGTCCGGAGAATAAGATTCATATAAGGAAAGTTGATTTCTAGGTTTCGGAAAAGTTCGGGATTTTTCCGGTGAAAGACCGGGAAGGTTCTAGAAGGTTCCAGGGGTCCCACCGGTGGGCCCACGACCCTAGGAGGCCTAGCATGGGCGGAGGGGATGCACCCTAGCCTATTGGGCCAGGGGCACATGCCCCTCAAGGCCCAGCCGGCCAACCCCTTAGGGTTTCCCCAAAACCCTAGGGGGGATCAACTTGGGGCGAAGAAATCTCCCCACCCCCCTCCTTGGCCGCCGACCCTAACCCTATATGGGCTTGGGGGGCCACCCCAACCGACCTCCCCCCCTATATAAAGAGGGGAGGGGGCAGGGGGCGCACCCACCCAAGAAACCCTAGCTCTGGCCGCCCCCTCTCTTCCTCCATAGAGCTGCTCCGACTTAGGCGAAGCTCTGCAGCTTTTCTCCTCCACCACCACCACCACGCCGTCGTGCTGCTGGGATTCCGAGGGGATCTCTCACACCTCCGCTGCCCGCTGGAACGGGGAGAGGACGGGCTTCATCGACACCGTACGCACGACTGAGTACGGAAGTGCTGCCGAATTGCAGCACGGAACGATCGACTACATCAAAAACGAGATCTAATCTCATAGACTTTGGAATCTTCGAGGGTTAGTCTCGCAATCTTTTCGTTGCTTCGATCTTGGTAGATTAGATCTTGCTTCTTCCTAGATTGGATCTTGGTTTTTGTTCATGTTCACGATAGAAATTTTTTGTTTTCCATGCAACGAACCCATCAGTTTTGCTGGCTGGCGCCCGTGGTTTTTTTCCCCTTCTGTGTTGGAAAGGGTTTTCCACGTTAAATCTCGTGTCTCCGCTGCGTTTTCTTTTATTGTTCTTCGTTATTTGCTTATCGCTTTTATAACACATTTGTAATCTTTGATTCAGTTCAATAAATGTGAGTACTTTTCTACCTAGTGCTCTTCTTATCAAATCCTTTTTTGTTATAAATTAAATATGTCCGCTTAATTTCCTTATGAATGTATGATGTGATTGTTAGAGTAACAAGACTAACAGTGATAATATTTCACCTAAAAGTGAAAGAAAAAAATCAAAATTAATTATATATTGTTTTTAAAGTAGCATATATGTAATTGTTCTTATATTTTCGAATTCTGAGTTGAAGAATTAGCTAAATCTCAGTCCATACTAAGGATCGTCGATATAGTGTTGAAATATGTTATACTTCATTTTATTGATAATTGAAAATAATCATAAAGTTTTTTCACCGGATGAATTCATTATTACATCACTATGATTTATTTCTTAGATAGGAATGAAGTACTTGTAAAGTAAGCTGATAATTTTTTGGTTATTAATCGTGGGGAAAAATATTGTATTTTTGTATTAGGTGGACAAATGTTTTCAACAATAAACGTTATCAAGGTACGTACAACAAGGCTGGGAGGCATGAGAAGGTGGAGCAGAGCAAGCGTCGCTAGCCATTTTATAGTTAATCATGATCCAGCAATATCCCCCTCCTGATTATTTTTTTCTTTTTTGCATGTACGTGTGTGCGTTCATAGGGGTGAGTGTGTGCGCGTATGTATCAGCGTCTTTGATTATACTGTGTTTCGTAAAAAAAAAAACTAGCAGTCATTTGTGCTTCATATTTGGAACTAATTCTCGTAATATATAAGTTATCCCATACTGCCACATCGTTGTTTAGTTAGCTACTTCTCCACATAGACATGCATATTGTTTTCATTTCCTTTTCTTGCTGACAGATAGGAAATTAGACATGATTTGACCAAAAGTCACATGTTTTGTAGGCTGTTACTTCCCTTTTGTTTTGACGGACTGATATATGCATAGTTATGGCATCAAGACGTAAGTGAGTGAAATGGTAGAATTGAACAATGACAGCTAATTATTTTTATGCTTTCAACTTAACATATTTATGTTTCAGAAGGAGTAAAACACTTGGTGGGTCATGAAGTTGCCCCGCATAAGCGGATTAGTCACGCACTGGGAAAATGCTAACTTTTGGTCACGAAGTTGCAAATATTCCTCTTTCTGTTAAGTCGCATACGTGGCTCCGTCAGTGATCACCTACGATGCAGCGAGCGACGCAAAACAAATGTCTAAATTATCCGCGCGTTCGTTTCCGTCGGTTGAAATGGTGAAAATCGATCGCACGTCCGTTTGCGCCGAGGGTGCCCCAGCGGCAGGACGCTAATTAATTTTTGTTTGTTTGCATTGTTTCAACATAAACATAATTTATATAGTGAATAAAAAATACATTACTAACAAGCGCATGTAACGCTTGCGCCTGCTACCCTAGCCTAGTCCTCCTCCTCCTCGTCGAGCACAACGAATTCCAGTATCTGCCACAGCCAGTTGGCAACCTGCGGAACATACACTGGTGCCGCCGGCGGTGGAGGTGGAGGTGGAGCAGCCCATGGGTTGAACGTCGGTGGGGGAGGTGGAGCAACCCACGGGCTGAACACCGGAGGTGGAGGCGGCGGATGCTGGGCCGAGTTCTGCGTCGCCCGCTGTAGGGCCTCTTCCTCCTTGAGACATGGCGGCATGATGTCGGTGGCATACCGTGGCAGCTGCGGCTGCACCGGCCGGTCCACCTCTAACACGACGACGTCGAGCCTATAGATCTCCTCGTCGGTCATCGCCGGTGGGAAGTCGAACTTTCGGCCCTCCGCCATGGCCACCTGGCAGTCGTGGAAGACGCAGGCGATAAAGTCGTCTGAGTCATCCTTGGCCTCCTCCTTGTGGTAGGCCAGCGTGTCGTCATCGTCCTGTGGAGGCAAGGAAGCCTGCCTTCCTCCTCGGATCCTCCTCAATATCACGCCCGGTGTGCCAGCTATTGAAGTCAACTGCAAAGGCGGAATCGGCACGAAGGTCCGAAGGCAGGTACCACCGCCTGCGTCGGATCTCGGCGCTCCTCTCTTGTTCGCGCAGAGGCACGTGTAGGATAGGCACCCGGACGTGGCTATGCCGCCAGCCGCGCTGCCAGGCAGGTGCACGTCCCGCCAGCGATGGCACATCGTCCAGCTATGGTGCACGAGCCACGGTCAGGCTGGTGCACGTCCCGCCATCAGTAGCGCAGCGTCCAGCTCTGGTGTATGAGCCGCCGCCAGGCAGGTGCACGTCCCGCCAAAGGTGCAATGGAAACAAAGTTGCCATTGATCAGATTTTTAGACAGGTTGTTGTTTCTTATCCGATGGTATATTACTGTTAGTTTGCATTCCAAATGTTGTCGATTTTTTGTGCAAACTTCAGTCCAATTTACAGTTGAAATGCTGTCAAATTTTTGTGCAAACATACGGTCAAAATGTTGTCAAAATTCTGTGCAAACCTAAAGTGAAAGTGCTTTCAATTATGTGAAAAACTACAGTCAAAATGCTGTCAAAATTATTTTAAAAACTATTGTTCAAATACTTTTAATTATCTGTTTAAATTGTGTGAATTTTTTTCATCAAATTTGGGCGCTGGGACGGCTGCACACATGTTTCACGTGACCACTAACGGTGTCATGTCGGTGACTTAACGGCGATCATGGCGGAATGACTAACATGTCGCAAGCGCTGCAACTTCATGACCAAAAGTTAGCATTTCCCCAGTTCGTGACTAATCCGCTCGTGCATGGCAACTTGATGATCCACCAAGCGTTTTACTCTTTTAGAAGATAGCAGAAATAATTATCTAAGTTTGTCCGAATCTATACCTAATAATAAAAGCAAAATGGCTTCTTGTTGATCCGTCTTTTATTGTCACTATTATTTGTTCAAATTACAACAATTGCACCGCTAAGTCAAGAAAACGATTTGTTTTGTTCCGTACGGTTTCGTCCGGTTTCTCTCGGCGTCCTGCCTGGTTTGCCGTCGGTGCCGCCCACATCTTTAGTTTCTTGGCGGAGGGAGCGTCGGAGGCTATGCCAGCGGCGGGAAGGGAGGTTGCGGTGCCATGGGATCTGGCCATGTAGAGACCTATTCTGGCTGTGTGCGGTCGGATCCGAGCTCCCTTGCTCCGGATCTAGCCAAAGGCGCGACGGCAGACTCATCATACAATTTTCTCCGTCGTCTGACGAAGTGCCATCCCTTCGTCTCAGTCTTCTTCCTCGCTCGGTGGCCTCTATCCCGTTCTCCTGGGAAGCGGTTGAGCTATTGCGTGTTGCGAGACGGCGGATGGCTTCAGGGCCTTGGTGGTGACAGCTGCGTGCTGTCGAGCGCGAGCACGCACGGAGTAGACAGAGGGATAAGGGCATCTCCAACGCGGCGATCCATCTCGCGCCCGCGCGTTCGGATTGGTCGAACCAGACAAAAACGCGGCCTAGCACGCGGACCCATCCTAAAAGGATGGCTGCGGCGTCCGGGACGACCCAAACTCGGCCCAAAACTGGGATGAGGTTGCGTAGCCGCGGACGCCGATGGCTGGCCGCTCGCGTACGGCCCTTGTCCGCCCCTGACCCGCGTGTCATAGGGAGAAATCTTTTTTCTTCATAAAAAAGGCAGCCAGTACATTCTTTAATCTACCATTACTATTCTAACACTCGATGCGGGCGGCCTGTACGCGTGAGAATTCCACTCCAGCTTACAAGCTGAGTGGCTTGGCGGAGGACTTCATCCTCCTCCTTTCCGTCCTCGCGCCTTGGGCGCGCTCGCGCGCCGCCTCGTGCGGCGGCACCATCCGCACAACTCCAGCTCCTGCAGGGTGGCACGTTCCACATCGGTCCGTGCCTCCAGGCAGACGCGGCCGGCGGCCTGTGCATCGTGGTTCTCCTTTCGACGGCGCATGCGCTCTTGTCGGCCGCGCTTCGCCGACGCAGCAGCCTCCCGGGCGCGCCACTCGGGCGAGGGAAGCTGGATGAGGTGGCGGGCTACTCGCATAGCGAGGAGATGGTTCTTCTGGCCGAGGAGGTGGCCTAATCGGCGGCGGCCGGCCCGGCAGGTGGCCTCGTGCTCCTTCGTCACGCGCGTGAGGTCGGCGAGACGCTCCTTCCTGGTGGCGTTGATGTTCGCCAGCGCGAGGTCCTCCGCGTTGACGGGCTCCTCCTCCGCGGCGGTCACCGCCCCCTCCTCCGCGGCCTCGTGCCAGCCGTCCGCGGTCTCGTGCCAGCCGTCCGCGGCCGCCTCCACCATCTCCGTGTCCTCTTCCTTCTTCGCCGCCCCCTCGGCAGCGACGCAGAGCGCCTCATCATCGATGACCCAACGCGCGTCCGCCCGCTCCTCCTCCTCCGTCCGCGGGAACCTGGCACGGGCGGCGAGGGAGAGCTTGGCCCACGTGGCTTGCAGGGTGCGCGACATGGCGATGGAGGTTGAGGACGCCGGAGAAGAAAGAGGGAGAGAGGACGGCGGAGCGGGTGTGAGGTTTGTGAGTCTGCCGCCGTCTTTTATAGCCGGCGGCCTTGGCAGGAAACTTCGGCGCGAGCGCGCGCCAATGGCTTTTTCGCGCGCGCGGGAACCCTGGTGCGCGCGGGAACTTTCCCGCGCGTTCTCCCGCCCGCCATTGCTGTCCCGTCGAGGCCTACCATGGCGCAGCGCCGTGCAGGGAAGACGAACCACGTGACGGCTTATTGAGTCGCCGCGTTGGGCGCAGCGTGTGACCCAAACGGACACGCGGACGCGGGTCGCTGTCCGGGTATCCGCTCGGCCACCCAAACGGCCCAAAATGGACGTCCCAGCACGTCTGTTTGGGTCGCACAGTTGGAAATGCCCTAAGGCTGGTGTCAATGGGGGCGAGAGAGGGGGCGGGAGAGGGGGCGGTATCGCCCGGCGCGAGGCGGGAGGCGGGCGGGAGAGGGGCGGGAGGGCAGCGCGGGGCGGTGGCGCTGGCGCCGGGCGGTATCGCCCGCTACCGCCCGGCTACCGCCCGCGCTGGGGGCGAGAGCGAGGCGGGAGCGGAGCGAGAGGCGGGGCGGCGCGCTGGCAGAGGGGGGCGAGAGGGAAGGGCTGTGGTGGCGCCTTCTGATTGGTCGTTGGGGTAGCCGTTGATGGTTCAAAAAATCCGAAAAAACCCCAAAAATTCATCCCCACCCCCTATAAATCCCCCCATATGGTTTCACTCATTCCACACCTCACTTCATCTCCTCCACTCTCCATTTCCACTCCTCTCAACGCCATGTCTTCGTCTAGCAGCAGTTCGAGCGACGGAATAGAGGGTGATCTGATCGATGCATTCCAGACGGACTATGAGGAGGAGATGCTCAACGAGGAGGAGGAGCCAAGACGGCCGCGACGCCGCCGAGAGTTCATCAGATGTGATCGTCTGGGTGCAAGCGATCGGCTCTTCGAGGACTACTTCGCCGACGACTGCAATTATCCTCCGAGCTTCTTTCGGCGAAGGTATCGGATGAGGCGATCCCTTTTTCCGCGTATTGTGGATAGATTGGGTGAATACTCTCCGTATTTCACCCAAAGAGTTGATGCTCTCAACCGTCCTGGTCATTCTCCCTACAAAAGTGTACTGCGGCTTTGCGTCTGTTAGCTTATGGAGCCTCTGCAGATACGATAGATGAGTGGCTTAAGTTAGCTAGACAAACTACATCAGATTGTCTAGATAGATTCTGTGAAGGCATCATTGCCTGTTACGGAGAGACGTTTTGCCGTCGACCAACTGTCGAGGATACTCAGCGTCTGTTAGCGAAAGCCGAGGAGCGTGGCTTTCCGTGCATGTTAGGGAGCATCGATTGCATGCATTGGCAGTGGAGGAACTGCCCAGTGGCTTATGCTGGTCAATTCACAAGGGGAGACATCAAACACCCTACCATAATCTTAGAAGTCGTTGCGTCGTATGATCGTTGGATCCGGCATGCCTTTTTGGAGTGGCCGGGTCCAACAACGACCTCAATGTACTCAACCAGTCGCCGTTGTTCACTGATGTGCTTAGGGGAGAAGCACCCGTAGTGAACTTCACGGTGAATGGACACGAGTACAACTATGATTACTACCTTGCCGATGGCATCTACCCCTCCTGACTGGTGTTCATGAAAGGTGTTACTCTTCCACAAAGTGAAAAGCAGCGAGTGTTCACTGCTGCTCAATCAGCTTGGCGCAAAGATGTCGAGTGTGCCTTTGGAGTGCTGAAAGGCTAGGTTCAACATTCTAGCAGTTCCGGGACGCTCCTACTCGAGGCGTACTCTTGGGTTGATCATGCGTGCATGTGTTATTCTGCACAACATGATCATCGACGATGAGCGTGGTACAAATTTGGAGAACCTCTATGAGACCGTTGATTCCAATGTCGGCCCTGCAGTACACAACCATGCACCACCAAGCCTAGCAGCTAGGATTTAGATGGACAACGAAATGAGGGACTCACCAATGTATACACAGCTCCAGCATGATTTGATTGAGCATGTGTGAGCTAATGCCTAGATTATGTATTTTTTTCAAATTTTTATGTAATTTTTTCAAATTTTTATGTAATTTTTTTATGATGTAATCGGTAACAATTTTAGTTCAATAAAATAATTTCCTTGCATTATTTTTAATGTTGTAATCTGAAAAAGAAATGCTAATATCGAGGAGAGAGAAAATCTGATGTGGAGAAGAGAGAAGTGAGAGCTGGCACTATAGCCCGTGCATTGGCACGGTGGGGTGAGAGTGGGGTGAGAATGAAGGAAAAAGCTGACGTGGCGGGTGAGAGTGGTGTGGTGCATTGGCACCAGACTAAGGTCGCGAGAGGGAGAAAAGGAACTGAGGGGGGAGGGAACGGCCTCGTGCGGTGGGGGCCCGGACCTAGGCGGCGGCAGGAATCGAAGTCTGACGCCGCGGCATCCCGGACCTCAGCTGCAGCGGCAGACCCCACGCGGCTGGATGCAAGAAGTTGAGGGGCGCTCCGTCCATGGATGTGAACCTCAGGAGATGCTCTGTTTTGTTCTTGCAAATTGAAGAGAAAATCTGTGGCAGAGATAGGAGACGCTCCGTCCATGGAGTTGAACCTCAGAGATAACACGGATGTGGGCATGTGCTACTGATGGTGATCTTTTCGCAGGGCTCCGGGCAGGCGAGGGGTTCGGGCGAGGGTCGAGGGAGCGAGCGACCTGAGGTGCACATCTCAAAGGCTGCCAAGAACATGGAGAAGGTTATCAACTCCCCGTAGATGACACATGACAGTGATCATTTGCATAAGCTGAGATTAGTCACAGACGGGCGTCGGCCGGGCGGCGCGTCTGCTACGCGTGCGCCGTGGACGTCGAAACGTGGCGAGCCTGTCTACATCGACGCTTTCGTCAAAGGAATACAAGGATTTCCGCCGAAAGGTTAGCATCGAGATTTCCTGTACTTGGATCTATATACGTACAGCTGATGCACTGATCGATGCAACTCGACGACTACGTGGTGCTGTGTTGCAGCCCGATGAAGCATGGACCATGGACACCAGCATGGCCGCTCGGGGAACTGATTTTGCACTTCTTGTGCATTGATCGATCGATTCAGATAGCACTATATTACTATGGTGTGCTATATAAGTCAGATAACACTATATTACTCCTTTGTCCCTATAAGTCAGTATTGCCACTACAGCTAATGGAAGCAAATTACAGCTACTTCACTAGGATGTTCACAAACCATATTTGAGCATGCACCACTTGTAAAAAGGAATGATGGTTGGTCAAAGGTGGTAGGATAATAAGGAGATTACAAGTAGTGGCAGAAATTAGGAACTGTGAACTATAATCTATGTATATAAATTTTAATTTTGCTTGTGATTGCAGAAAATGGGGTACAATGTTGAAAGTTGAACACCCTAATATATAAAAAATCCAGTGTGGATTTTCCTTACTGTTTATCCTCAAAAAAAGTTGAACAACAATTTTCATAGGGCTTTAACTTAAATGTCACATCACTAAAAAAATATTCCTAGCATTTTTTCTAACTTTTCTCCTCTAGAATTCAAGTAAGTAAAATTTAGTTTGTTGCAATTTTTCATCCAAAATTTTATTTTCTGTTCTCCGGCATTTTTCCTAGTTATCCAAAAGTGAAAGCACATATTAATCTTCTGAAGTCTTTGATAGTACAAGCACAAATTTGTAATAAATGGTGGCTTGCCATCTTGTGGGCTTAGATTGATGTCCAAAAAGACTACACACATAAATATTTTAGGACAATTGTTAAAGTGCATTTTGTAGCTACCAGCTGTTAAAGTGTCGCACGTTCTGCTAGAGCCTTTTCTGTTATGTTTAAAACTACTACGTACTGCTAGCATTGCCTAGCAATGTTTGCTTGAGCATGTCTACACGGCGGTCCAGTACCTTTTTTGCTTGCAGCATTATACAAACAAGAAGCTGAAATAGCAATGTGAAGAGATGTATACTGCCTCTGATGGTAAAATACTCATGGTATGTTCTTTATGTTCGCCTGCGGAAAATGGAACTATTGTCAAAATCGACCGTGTTTATGTTTCAGCTGAAATAGCAATGTGAAGAGATGTATACTGTCTCTGGTGGTAACACACTCATGGTATGTTCTTTATTTTGCGCCCGCGGAAACTGGAACTTTCTTAAAATTTATTCATGTTTCAATTCGCTTTGTCTAGAACGTAATTGTTTGAGAGGATTTTTGGAGCAACAAGAATTATTTACCTACTTCAATTTCTATTTTTCATAAAGCACGGGACTTTATGTATGTTCCTTGTGGAAGATATTCAGCCTTGAATAGTGGAAGACATTGCTTTCTTCCGAATTCGGTTATTTTAATTTTGATAACATTTACATGCTTTTATGAGGGATTGCAAGACACGGTAAATTATCATATAAGAGAGATTGTGGACTCGTTAGAATCATTGATATGCTAAATATTCCATGAATTATATCACAGGAAACTTCTAGAAAAACTAAAGAGAAGGATTTTCTTTTGTGTATTACTCCATTCATCTCAACAATTTTCCATATACTTATCATCTGTGAGCACAATTTCAGTTTGAATTCCTCTAAAATTGTGGTGCAAGTTAGGGATTTCTTAGAAGATTCATATTATCATTATCAGGGCTTAGGTACGTAATGCGAGATTTGGTATGTTAGTGTTTTCTTTGTGCCAGCACTATAAAGGGTTGTCCTTGCTTGGCTGAGCAAAATTTTGAACTAGGCCGTTTGGAGGTTCGTTCATGCCTTCAGTTAATAGGATGTGCCTCTATTAACTGAAGACATGACCGAGGTGAAACATAAAAGAAGGGTGGACGATAGTTTGCACGATATGAGGAAAGTATAGTCTAAGTCAATACTCCCTTCGTTTCTTTCTATAATGCCTATTATTTTTTCGCAATTGTTTCAGAATATAAGAGGAAAGCTGTGTTTTTTTGCAAATAACCCCTTCCACCGATTTGTTTCCGTCCAGAAAATCTGGAACGAATCTGTTCACGTAGAGAAAATCTGGTATGCAGTCACGTAGAGAAAATCTGGACGTGAGATTAGGAAGGAGTAGATCACGCACGCGTCTGTTAAGGAAATAGCAAATACAGGTCACGTGAGATTAGGAAGGAGTAGGCCGCGCGTAGGGAGCAGAACACGTCTCCGATCTGTTTCCAGGTTCCGTTTTTTCTCTCAAATAGCGCTAGGGGGTTTTGTGTCAATAAATTTGCTTGCGCTAATTTCCATGCCAAAAAACAATAGGCACTATAGAAAGAAACGGAGGGAGTATTGCTTAAGCATACAACCATATGTAAAATTAAGAAGAACCTATTGTTTTTTAAGTATCGTGTTGACATATTGTTCGTATGGAAAATAATTTAAGTAACTCATGCCAACACACTAGTAAAAATCTACATATGCATTTTTTTCAACATGATTCCCGCGCGGGACATCATCTATTATATATACGAGGGTTCTGCAGGCAGGTACCTTAGTGATCATGAACTGCCATAGCCTGGCAGATCTGGGCTGCTTGCTGGTCATCCACGGCTGGTTGTCCACGAGGATGAGCACCTTCTTGCTCACCGGCGCAAAGTAGAGGAACGCCCGGGAGACGTAGGACTGCATGTCCCTGCAGTTTGTAAGCCGGAAATATTCAATCACCAAAATCCATCGTGAATTAATTTATAGAAATAGAAAATTTTGTCACCCAGAGGGATCCCTGCATCGATGGAGGAATTGCGTACGGTACGTACCCAATCTGGAGGCTCGTCAAGGGATAGATATCTGGCAGCGGAGCATCCATCACTGAATCAATCAATCGACCAGGCTACCTGGCTACTAGCTAGCCACAGCTCGGCACCAAATTAACTAGCTCGTATCGAGCAGATTCCTCCAAGAGATCATCTCCGTAGCTTCATTGTTGCATGCACGCGATGATCAACAGGACCGCAAGAACAACAAGAAACAAATTAGTTGGCAATAGAAAGATGGCTACTGGCTAGAAAGAATGGTCTAGGAGAGAGAGAAGCACGAGGGGCCGCTCTTTGTTTTTCTTCCATTTTTGGGTGAAGGAAGGATTGACGTCCATTTTTAGACCCATCGTAAGAAACGAGGGCATACAACAAGAAGGTGTTTTGAAGTTTGAAAATATTCTGAAAAATATCCTACATATCACTATTAAAGGGCGATGCGACCATACGTCTTACCTTCAAACCCGCACACGCACGGCCTCGCGTTTCACATGCCTGGCTTTTCGTTTTTTCCACGCAGGAATTAGGGAGTCAATCCCCCAGCCCGGCCTCCCGCTTCACACGCCGGGCGCCGTTCCTAGCACCCACGCACGAACTCCCTAAATCCTTCCGTGGAGGTCGCCGCCATCTTACCCTGTTGCCGCGTGAATTCGATCTATCTCCCTGCCGGCGTCGCCGCCCTGCTGACCTGCTGCCGGGCGCTGACCACGACAGCGAGATCCCCCGATTCGCTAGCTAGCGCACATCCTCTCCTCGCGAGGGGCGCACGGAACCAAATCCGCCACAGAAATAGTTACGGCAAGCGGCTCAAGGCGGGGCAAGGTTGACGCGCTCGAATTCCTGGCCCGATTTCCCTGATCCTTTTCTTCCCAATCCTCAAGCGCCGTCGTTCCCAACCATCGCTCGACGAAGGAGGGTCGCAGAAGAGAGGAAAGCGGGGCCGAGCTCCACTGCACTTGGCTCCCATGATTCCGCTGCCGATGGCTTTGCTTTTGCTTATTATTAGGTATAAAAGAGTCTAAATCGGGCTTCTCTCCAAGATATGCAACACAATGGGGAAATTCTGGAGAAAAAAATCTGCAACAGAAAATGGGATGGATGTACTGCGACAGTACTGTTGAGATGCGTAGCTCCGTTGTTATACTAAATCCGAACTATTTCGCTACGAACCAAAATTTTAGATCGTGGCAATCCCGCTAGGGGTTTCTCAAAAATTTAAAGCCGAGTTGTATTGACAGGACAAATTCAGAGTGTACTCCCTCCTTTCACGAATGTTTTTCTTTTAAATTAAATATTTTTAAATTTAAACAATTTTTACATAAAATAGCAATATATGTACTATATTATTGAATAAGATGAATCTAGAATATTATTTTAGTATCATAGAATGCAACGTACTATTTATTCTGAAAGGTTGGTCAAAGTTAAAAAAAATGCGAATAAAAGTTAATTAAGTTTGTTTCATGTCTAAACATACATTACATTTATTTGAGGGCAGAGGGATTAGCTAGCTAGCTCGACTATTAATGACTATTAGTAGGGACGCCTTCAGAGTAGCTATTTAGCTTTTTTTCGAAACTAGGAAGTGTAGCGTGGCGCACGCCGCGCCCTCTTTTTTGTGTGCGCATGTGATTAATTTGGCCTAGTCATGTTGTGCCTTATTTCTTTTCACATTTGATGTTGTCGAATAGTTACCTTTGAAATAGTACGTGCCGTGTAAAAATTACTGTCAACTAATTACCATAGGGAATTTTCTATTGAGGCTAAAGATTTGCGTCGAATAATTACTGGCGTGCCGATGAAGGATTAATTACCGTCGAAGAAGTTGGAAAAATCACCGTCGTAAACATTATGCTCCTAAAATGTGTTGAAGAACTATTGTCAAAGACTATAAAAACAACCGACATGAAGTAACTAAGGCCAAGAAAATAAGCCTGGAAAGTTATCTCAAAAGTTATGGCCAAAGAATAGGGAGAGTATTACCGGTGAAATTCACCGCCGACAAACTACCGTAACCGTTGGAAAATTATTGTTGGAAAAGTGTCAGGAAGAAATACCGTCGATTAATTAAAAAAGTGATATGGAAAAAATGCTATAGTACCGGCGGGCCGGTATGTTGGGTAAAAAAGATACCTCTGAAGAACAAAAGAGAAGAAACACAAAACAAAAATATAACAAAAGCCGACGTGGTAGCCGCTGATTGGAAGGAAATAATGCATCTACAATGCTGCATATTGGAGCACTGAGGGGGCTCCATTCTCTCCATCATTAACCGCTAGACAATATACAAATAGAATACCAAAAAATGATGTCCATGCGCCAAATGAACAATGATTTGGAGGCTTGAGAGACCAGCACCTGGTCAGCTTTTATATATAGTATATGTAGATGGCACTGCAGATGTGCAACAAAACAACGATAAGTACTACCCTCTTAAAAATTTGTACCAAAGATTTACGTAAAAAATATTACTGCTAGAAATTATTGTTGGATAACTATTGCCGGGAAAATACAATGGGCCGCTGTGAAAATTTTGTTGATTAATGCACCGCCAAAATGTTGTCGAAGAATTATGCAAATCATCAAATAATTACCATGCGATAATTAGTATCGAAAGTTTTATGTTAGAAATTAGTACCGAGAGATTATTGTCGGGTAAGATAAAAAAAATCATATCAAAGATTTAACATCAAAAAGATTATCAATTAATTACCACCCAAAAATTACTGTAGAGATTGTTACATGTTGTTACCATTCACAATGAGAAACCACGGTAGTATAATCACCAGAATCTAGTGTGGCATGTTTACTGTTCATTGTGGTTACTATTCATGCGCGAAATTAAACAGTGATTTGGAGGCTTGAGAGACTAGCAAACCTGGTAAGCTTTTATATATAGTACTAGGAGGCCGTGGCGTGGCGGCACACCGCGCCTGTGGAGTAATTGAGTATGATGGTAGGTAAGTGTGGTGTATTTTTGTACTTTAAGTTCAGTATGTGAACCGGATTCGATATAAGCTAAGGTTTGTGGTTAACAAAATTTTCGCTTTGGTAACATTGTATTGTGCATTGTCTAAAAGAAATGGTTTGACTTGCCAATTTATTTGTATGTTTCAAGATAGATTGATATGGTAGTTCTTGAGCTTATGGCAAAACTGTGGGTGGTATGAGAATCATCCTAATTTTACAGCGTTGATTATGTGTGTTGATTGAGACTGTTGTGATTTATTTGAGAATTGTTCTCAGCCTGGTAGATCGTTGAGGGAAAGCAAATTTTAATACTTCCTCCGATCCATATTATTTAATTTAACTTTGTCTAAATTCATATGTATCTAGTTAAGTTTTTAGACTAAATGCATACGTATCTAAATAAAATAGAGTCAACCAAGCGTATCTAGATAAAATGGAGTCAACCAATATTGGTCGGAGGGAATACTACATTCTTCATAAAACTGGTATTGTTGTGCGTCGATGGGGATATTCAATTTGGTAAGCGGCTCCACAAAAGATTTCACGGAGTGGCATTTGTCACAATCATACAAATTCAATTAGTACCAACAGACCTTTCACGACGGCATGGCAGCATAGCATGCACATGACAACTCTTGCCGTTGCCAGTAATGCCATGGTATGAAGTAAGCCAATTATTACTGCAAAGGAAAGTAAGCTAGATCCCAAAGTGTGGGACCAAATATATTTCTCCACATTCAGAATTTGTAGATGATAGACACATAAAACTTGTACCGTCTAAATTGCAGTGACAATATGAGACATATATGTTATGTTGCGATGTGATGAAATACATATGGACTAAACTTATGATCTCATTAACAACAATGATGGAACACCACTTAAAAAGAGCTTACACAATCCATACTCTAGGTATGTAACCAACCTTTCAAGGAGCAATACTCAGCTGCCCATTACAATGTCATTATGATTGCCAGATGTTGCTGTAACAGCTAAAAAACTGCTAGTTGATACAACAGTAGGTCATTCGTGATGGACCTTCATGCACGAGATATGAAAAAAATGTTGTATAGATAATTGCATAAGCTCTATGACAGAAAACTGCAAGAGTTATCACAGAACCACTCATTGAAGGTGAACGCCAACAGCACATACCGTGCACTGCAAGAATGTCAATGAAGAAGTAGTTCATATGAGGCGCTTCCCTACTTGCCTTGGCCTGGAGACAACACAATCAGCAAAAGCAACAGCAACTGCTAGTTTCTATGTACTCCATTTGGAACCATCTCAACTGTCAGAAAATTAGTATTCAGTTTAACCATCTAATCAATGCCAACTGATTGGTCTTGGTGTGCACAAACCAGCCTTGATGGTTTGAGTATGCATATGTTAGAGAAGAACATTGGGCCGCTAACTAAAGCCATGTATCATGGTGGAAGTTTCAGTTTGGACATACAACCTCAATCTCTTATGAGAATATTAACTATTGTTGAATGCTTAAGCATTAAAAAGAGGAGTCCATTATCTGTTGTCTATGTTGTCCCGGTATGGATGTCTAAGTTGAGAATAATCAAAAGCGAGAAATCCAATGCGTGCTTTCTCCTTAGACACTTGTACAGGCGGCATAGAGGTACCCCTTTGTGACACTTGGTTGAAACATATGTTATGCGATGAGAATCCGTGTTTTCTGAGATAGTAGGACAAGGTGCGAGCACTATTGGTACTCTATGCATGAGGCATGCAACTTGTAGGAAGTATTATGCATAGCACATATGAATCATTACTACCGTTGACAAAATTGTTTCTATGTTTTCAAAACAAAAGCTCTAGCACAAAAATAGTAATCCATGCTTCCCTCTGCGAAGGGCCAATCTTTTACTTTATTGTTGAGTCAGTTTACCCATTCCCTTCTATCTTAGAAGCAAACACTTGTGTTAACTGCGTGCATTAATTCTTACATGATTACTTATTGCACCTGTTATATTACTCTATGTTGACAAATATCCATGAGATATACATGTTACAAGTTGAAAGCAATTGCTGAAACTTAATCATCCTTTGTGTTGCTTCAATTCATTCTACTTTGAATTTATTGCTTATGAGTTATCTCTTATGCAAGTCTTGTTGATACTTGTCTTGAAAGTATTATTCATGAAAAGTTTTGCTATATGATTCATTTGCTTAGTCATTATCTTTGTTAGCAATCTTTTGTTCAGATCACTCCATTCATCTCATATGCTTTACAATAATGTTGATCAAGACTATGTTGGTAGCATGTCACTTCAGAAATTATTTGTGTTATCGTTTACCTACTCGAGGACGAATAGGAACTAAGCTTGGGGATGCTTGATACGTCTCAAACGTATCTATAATTTCTTATGTTCCATGCTACTTTTATTACAATACTTGAGTGTTTTATACATACTTTACAGCGTTATTTTACATTTTCCGGCACTAACCTATTAACAAGATGCCGAAGTGCCAGATGTTCTTTTTCTGCTGTTTTTGGTTTCAGAAATCCTAGTAAGGAAATATTCTCGGAATTGGACGAAATCAACGCCCAGGTTCCTATTTTTGCACGAAGCTTCCAGAAGACCGAAGAGGAGACGAAGTGGGGCCACGAGGTGGCGACACACCAGGGCGGCGCGGCCCAAGCCCTGGCCGCGCCGGCCTGTGGTGTGGGCCCCTCGTGACGCCCTTTGACCTACCCTTCCGCCTACTTAAAGCCTCCGTCGCGAAACCCCCTGTACCGAGAGCCACGATACGGAAAACATTACTGAGAGGCCGCCGCCGCGAATCCCATCTCGGGGGATTCAGGAGATCGCCTCCGGCACCCTGCCGGAGAGGGGAATCATCACCGGAGGGGCTCTACATCATCATGCCCGCCTCCGGATTGATGCGTGAGTAGTTCATCCTTGGACTATGGGTCCATAGCAGTAGCTAGATGGTTGTCTTCTCCGCTTGTGCTTTCATTGTTATAGATCTTGTGAGCTGCCTAACATGATCAAGATCATCTATTTGTAATGCTACATGTTGTGTTTGGTGAGATCCGATGAATAGAGAATATTATGTTAAGTTGATTATCAATCTATCATATATGTGTTGTTTATGTTCTTGCATGCTCTTCGTTGCTAGTAGAGGCTCTGGCCAAGTTGATACTTGTAACTCCAAGAGGGAGTAATTATGCTCGATAGTGGGTTCATGCCTCCATTAAATGCAGGACGAGTGACAGAAAGTTCTAAGGTTGTGGATGTGCTTGTTGCTACTAGGGATAAAATATTGATGCTTTGTCTAAGGATATTTGTGTTGATTACATTACGCACCATACTTAATACAATTATCCGTTGTTCGCAACTTAATACTCGGAAGGGGTTCGGATGATAACCTGAAGGTGGATTATTTAGGCATAGATGCATGCTGGATAGCGGTCTATGTACTTTGTCGTAATGCCCTGATTAAATCACATAGTAATCATCGTTGATATGTATTGAATCTTTATTTGTCAATTGCTCACCTGTAATTTGTTCACCCAGCATGTTAGTTATCTTATTGGAGAGACACCACTAGTGAACTGTGGAGCCCGGTCCATTCTTTTACATCTGAATACATTCTACTGCTTTTATTGTTCTTTGCAAACAAACACCATCTTCCACTCGATACACTTAATCCTTTGTTTTCAGCAAGCCGGTGAGATTGACAACCTCACTGTTACGTTGGGGAAAAGTACTTTGATTGTGTTGTGCAGGTTCCACGTTGGCGCCGGTTTCATCGGTGTTGCGCCGCACTACATTCCTCCACCAACAACCTTCACGTGCTTCTTGGCTCCTACTGGTTCGATAATCTTGGTTTCATACTGAGGGAAACTTGCTTCTATACGCATCATACCTTCCACTTGGGGTTCCCAACGGACGTGTGCATCTACGCGTATCAACACCTTATCATCTTGGTGCTCTTGTTGCTCGCCGTTTGTCTAACAAGGGGCCTATTTATGGGGGAATAATTGCATCACGTATATTGGCACGTCTAGATCTTCCTCTTGACCCTACTGATGTGGAACTAACCCCTGTTAGGTTAGATATTGCTGCTATGAAGAGTCACCAATTTGTTACATCTGACTCTATTATGGATAATATTGTTTATAGAATGTTATTTGCTGACGGGGATGAGAGGGAAGTCCTCTTGCCCCAAATCGATTTGTTCAGTGTTCACAGGCAGCCATGGTCGCGCTCTAAGGAGGAGGTGGATGAGCAACTGAAGATACAAGGCTTCCACCAGCAACATGACTCCGAGGACGCCGAGCCCTCCTATGATTACACCGTCACGTACCCTGTTGCTTCTTCCAGCACATACCTAGAACCGGGTCATTCTTCGTCATACTACGGAGACACCACTTCATGGGGACCGTAGGAATGAACTCCACTTAGGCCAAAAGCCTAAGCTTGGGGGAGGTATACCGGCATCACTCATTCTTTGCATATTATAGTTGCTGGATACTTGTACATACTTGTTTAGTTTCTTAGAGTGGTTTTCTAATGAGAGGGAGATGATATTTGGGGAAGTGCTGTCCAAAAACAGATTCTGGGGTGTTACCAAAAAAATTCGTGCGCACAGCCAGAACGTTATTTTGAGTTGAAATTTTTTTTGCATGTCCCCCAGGTTGTTATCTAACTTTCATTAGCTGAACACTTTTTGAATTGAGCAATGGAAGATTTTTTTTAAAATTGATTTCTGTACTGCTGTCAGGTTTTGGCAGATTTCTGCCATCCTGCTTTTCTGTGTTTCTGTTAGTTTGCATTCTCTTGTTTTTGCTTTGTTTCTTTCCTAAAACACAAAAAGAACAAAAATAGTTCTGTTGTTTCTCTTCACCATTTGTTTATTTGGTTCTTTGCTCTTATTTTACTTTATTTGCTATCGTAGGTTTGCTATGAGAAAATCCAAAAATATTTTGCTTTGTTTGCTTGTTTCCTTTTGTGTTTGTTTCTAACCCGAAAACACCAAAAATATTTGCTGTTCTTCTTTGGTTTTGTAAAGTTCATTAGGGAGTTTCAGAGGTCTCCGGTGGTTGGAGCTTGGTTTCATTCCATATTATTATTCAAGCTACACAAGTGAAAGGCAATAATGACGATCTACGGCAATTTGACTGCGATGAGAGGCTGGTATGAACTCTATTTTTTTCATTTTTGTACATATACTCATCCATGTGAGCATGCTTAGTTGGTTCATGTGAGTTATATGTCATTTAATGAAATTCTAGTAGTTTATGATCTCTCATGATTAGTTCCAATCTATTAATAATGAGTAGCATGTCATGAATATTCGCTTGCATTGTTTTATTCATAGATCGGTATGACATTGTGGTATCCTCCTCTGAATAATTCACTTGAATCGACTTGGCACATGCTCACGCATGCACATGACTGGACAAAAGTCAATTAAGCCTCGATGATCTACTTTGCTTCAGAGTTCTTGTATCACTTTTATGCCTCCGTTGATTTTATTTTGTCGCAAGCATGATTATGACGGTTATTGCTCTCTTGATTGTCGCTTCCCAGTCTATTGCTAGCCTCCACTTGTACTGAGCGGGAACGCTGCTCGTGCCTCCAAACATCTGAAAACCAAATTATTCCAAAGTGTCCACCATAAATACCTATGCATGGCATTTCAAACCATTCCAAGTAAATTCTCATGTGCTACCTTTAAACCTTCAAACTACTTCTCAATTTGTGTTAATGTTTTATAGCTCATGAGGAAATATGTGGTGTTTTATCTTTCAACCTTGTCATTTACTCCGGACAGACTCTCAACAATGGACTAGTGGCTTCATCCGCTTATCCAATAATTTTGCAAAAAGAGCTGGCAATGGGGTTCCCAGCCCCAATTAATTAACCTTCATTAATAATTCTCTTCACATGTTTTGCTCGATTCATCGATAAGCAACTTAACCTGAAATAGACACTTCCCCATGGTATGTGAATGTTGGAAGGCACCCGAGGATTCGGTTAGCCATGGCTTGTGTAAGCAAAGGTTGGGGGGAGTGTCATCCATAACGAAACTAAAATACATGTGTAAACAAAAGAGAAGAGGGATGATCTACCTTGCTGGTAGAAATGACGTCCTTCATGGGAGCCGCTCTTGAGAGTCTGGTTGGCGAGGTGGTTAGAGTACCCACTATCATTCGTTGACAACAACAAACACCTCTCAAAATAATTTTACTTCTGTCTTTGAAAAAATGAAAAGCTCTAGCACATGTTAATCCCTGCTTCCCTCTACGAAGGGTCAATCTTTTACTTTTATGTTGAGTCACCATCCTTTCTTTGAGCACTTTCTTGAGAGCATAACTATCATTCTTTGTATAATATGCTTGTCCCAAATATGATCAGCTGTGGTATAAGTTTGATGCTTTTATCTTTGACAATCTTTACTTCTAGTCTTTCTATGAACTTTAGAGGTGCCTGGGCATTTATGTTTTGCTGTACAAATACAGGCAAGCGAGATACCACTTTATCATATCCTTCTATGAACATTGCAATCCTGCTTATTGAAGTGTTTCATGATGCTTGTTATTAGTTTGTTGGTATCTCTTTCATGATTGACGCAGCTATTAGATGACTTTATTTGCATGTATCTTATTATGAATTGCTTAAGCACTTGCCATATCATGAGAATATTTACATCATATGAACAAATGTGTTCATGAAAGTTCTTTTATCGCACTCAGTTGTTAACTTAATTGCTTGAGGACAAGCAATAAGCTAAGCTTGGGGGGAGTTGATACGGCCAAAACGTATCTACTTTCCCGAACACTTTTGCTAATGTTTTGCCTCTAATTTGTGTATTTTGGATGCAACTAACACGGACTAACGCTGTTTTCAGCAGAATTGCTCTGGTGTCTCGTTTTTGTGCAGAAATCCAACGTTCAGGAAAATCCTCGGAATTTATGCGAAAGGTCTTATTTTCCCAGAATATTGACGGAGCCAGAAGGGCAAGCCAGGTGGGGGCCCGAGGCCCCCACACACTAGGCCGGCGCGGCCCAGGAGGGGGACGCGCCGCCCTATTGTGTGGCCGCCTCGGCGGCCCCCCGACGCTCCTCTTTCGACTACAAAGTCCCTTCGACCTAAAAACGCCAGGGGGTTCGACCATATTTCCAGAAACCATCCAGTACGCCGCCGCCATCGCGAAACTCCGTCTCGGGACCAGAAACTCCGTTCTGGCACTCCGCCGGGACGGGGAATTGGAGGGGATCTTCACCGCCATCACCACCGACGCTTCTCCATCGATCAGCCATGTTTCCCCCATCCATGTGTGAGTAATTCCCCCGCTGTAGGCTGAAGGGGGTGGTAGGGATTGAATGAGATTGATCATGTAATAGTCACAAGATTGTTAGGGCATGGTGCCTAGTATCCGTAGATGTTACTTTTATGATATTGTTGCAACTTGTTATGCTTAATGCTTGTCACTAGGGCCCGAGTGCCATGATCTCAGATCTGAACATGTTATTGTTTGATCATGATATGCATAGTTTTATGATCTTACCTGCAAGTTGTATACACACGTTGCTGTCCGGATCCCGAGGCCCCAAAGTGACAGAAATTGGGACAACCGGAGGGGAATGCGGTGATGTGAGGATCACATGTGTTCACGGAGTGTTAATGCTTTGCTCCGGTACTCTATTAAAAGGAGTACCTTGATTTCCAGTAGTTTCCCTAGAGGCCCGGCTGCCACCGGCTGGTAGGACAAAAGATGTTGTGCAAGTTTCTCATTGCGAGCACGTACGACTATATATGGAACACATGCCTATGGATTGATTAGTACTTGGATACCGTTTTATTATTACCGCAAATGCCCTACCATGATTGTTATATGAATTCTCTCATCCATGCAACGCCCGTTCATCCATCCCTGTGCCTACGGTATTTTAATCCTGCTCGTTTACTATAATCACTACTGCTGTCTTTATTTCACCGTTCGCTGTTATTTCACTATTACTACTTGCTATAAAGCCGTTACTCTCGATAAACTCTTGCGAGCAAGTCTGTTTCCAGGTGCAGCTGAATTGACAACTCCGCTGTTAAGGCTTACAAGTATTCTTTGTCTCCCCTTGTGTCGAATCAATAAACTGGGTAATACTTCCCTTGAAGACTGTTGCGATCCCCTATACTTGTGGGTCATCAAGGGGTTTCCTGAAAACTTAGAGCTTCAGCCATGGGTCTTGTCGGTGCCTTCGAAGGAGTCATCAATCTCTCGTCTTGAGTTGAAGCATCTTCAGGGAGCGAGGTGTAGTCCACAGCTTCAAGGGGAGTTAGTGCATCCCAAGTTCCCAATGGTGTTTTAGAAAGGTTTAAAATTTTAGGGTCAGCTCCAATTTTTAGTGGAAGACGGAGTCTTCCACCCTTAAGATTTTTCATCGGCTTTTTGGAAAAACCCAGAGCTTCTGCCTTGTAGTCCTGTCTGGGGTTTCTGAAGAAGTCATCGATCTTCCGTACTTAGTTGAAAAATCTTCAGGAGAGATGTGTAGATCACGGCTTCAAGAGGCACTCACGGTGTTTACTAGACCATATAACGCGCGGTAAGTTAGTAAGTCGATGAAGGGCCTGGTTGTATCCATGTGAATCAGCAACAACGGTTGTCAGAGACGGTATTCAGCTTGAGGGTCAGTGCTGGCTTATCCTTGTTAAGAACTGAGCGGGTAAATTACACCTAATCTTGAGTCTGGAGGTATCTTCATGAGCTTCACTTGATGAGGACCAGATGAACCATGTGATGTAACTTGGCTTTGATACTATTGTTCTCTCGGCTTGTTAGACAGTGTGTCAGAGGGTAGTTTCAAAAAGGTATCCACGAGGTTAGCGCGATTATACTCCAAGGTTAGACCAAGTTAGTAAGGCTTCTCGCAGAGTTGCAGTCACTCTTGAATGTAGGGGCTTCTGCTTTCTTTGCATAGTAGAGATGCTTCAGCGGATCTTGAAAATAGTTATTGAAGGTAGGGGTCTGAGTTAGTTTTTCCGACAGTCTGTTAACAAGGCTAACTTCTCCAAAAATTAGCAGTTAGCATTTTAACGGCGAGGCAGATGAGGGTGAAAACATCTTAGGGAGGTTTCCTACGCTGGGTTATCATACTAAGAGTGTTTTTCAGACCGAACAACCAAGACATTCAAACACACAACAAACAAATAAAAACACTCAAGGCAGCACACTAGGGGACTACAAGCAATCATCAACCCCAAACAAGGCACTCTAAGCATCTAGGGATGCCTAATACGTGGGGGTAGCTCAATCAAAGAGATCAAGTTTGTCCTATCCATCCTATAGTTTTGGGGTTGGTCACATATGTTGATGTCTTCATCTGGCTGACATCGACTTCAATAAGGACCCTTGTAACAGTTGGTGGTGTCGCGGGCCTGGTGTTGACACGTCGATGTTGAGGTGGAGGTGAGAACTGCATATATCCGAGGATCTCATCATCCCAAGGACGTGAGGTCTTCAGAGGGGTAGCTGTTGAGGTACTCTTGACTTCTGGTGGCTGGCCTAAAAATTACTAGTCAAGCACTGAGGACTTGATCCCAGATGACTGCAAAAGTGCAAGTCCACGGAGGAACAAGGTCAGCTCCTTGACAGACTTTGGTGTTAACCAAGACATGATCTTATTATCCCTTTATGTGCACGACTAAATCGGCATCCAACCTTCAATAGCTGTTGTTGGAGATACATGAGTCTTCATGAGGGAGTGATTCCTTCTTGAGTTCGAGTCTCCGGTCTGAGTTGGGAACATCGTCCAATATGTAGGTTTGAAGTGGATGAGACAATAGATTAAGAACTTTCAAATCTTTTTATAAAGCGGATAGATAAGAATTTAGAAGTTTCGAAGAAATAAGGGGAGTAGAAGTGATACGTCTCCGACGTATCGATAATTTCTTATGTTCCATGCTACTTTATTGATGATACCTACATGTTTTATGCACATTATATGTCATATTTATGCATTTTCTGGAACTAACCTATTAACAAGATGCCGAAGAGCCGATTCTTTGTTTCTCGCTGTTTTTGGTTTCGAAATCCTAGTAAAGAAATATTCTCGGAATTGGACGAAACTTTCGCCCAGGGTCCTATTTTTGCACGAAGCTTCCAGAAGACCGAAGACCTAACGAAGTGGGGCCACGAGGCAGCCAGGGGGGTGGCCGGCGCGGCCCAAGCCCTGGCCGCGCCGACCTATCCCCTGGGCCCCTCGTGTGGCCCCTCGCGTTGACCTTCCGCCTACTTAAAGCTCCCGTCGCGAAACCCCCGCATGCGAGAGCCACGATACGGAAAACCTTACGGAGACGCCGCCGCCGCGAATCCCATCTCGGGGGATTACGGGAGATCGCCTCCGGCACCCTGCCGGAGAGGGGATTCATCTCCCGGAGGACTCTTCATCGCCATGATCGCCTCCGGAGTGATGAGTGAGTAGTTCACCCCTGGACCATGGGTCCATAGCAGTAGCTAGATGGTCGTCTTCTCCTTGTTGTGCTTCATTGTTAGATCTTGTGAGCTGCCTAACATGATCAAGATCATCTATATGTAATTCTATATGTTGTGTTTGTCGGGATCCGATGGATAGAGAGTACTATGATTATGGTGATTATCAATCTATTGTTCATGTGTTGTTTATGATCTTGCATGCTCTCCGTTATTAGTAGAGGCTCTGGCCAAGTTTTTACTCTTAACTCCAAGAGGGAGTAATTATGCTCGATAGTGGGTTCATGCCTTCATTGATACCGGGACGGTGACGTAAAGTTCTAAGGTTGTGATGTGCTCGTTGCCACTAGGGATAAAACATTGATGCTATGTCTAAGGATGTAGTTATTGATTACATTACGCACAATACTTAATGCAATTGTCCGTTGCTTTGCAACTTAATACTCGGAGGGGTTCGGACGATAACCTGAAGGTGGACTTTTTAGGCATAGATGCGGTTGGATGGCGGTCTATGTACTTTGTCGTAATGCCCAATTAAATCTCACTATATTTATCATGTCATGTATATGCATTGTTATGCCTTTCTCTATTTGTCAATTGCCCGACCGTAATTTGTTCACCCAACATGCTTTTATCTTATGGGAGAGACACCTCTAGTGAACTGTGGACCCCGGTCCTATTCTTTCCATAGCATACATTCTACTTGTTTTACTCGTTTTCTTTGCAAACATCTTCCACTCGATACGTTTAATCCTTTGTTACAGCAAGCCGGTGAGATTGACAACCTCACTGTTTCGTTGGGGCAAAGTACTTTGGTTGTGTTGTGCAGGTTCCTAGTTGGCGCCGGAATACCTGGTGTTGCGCCGCATCACATTTCGCGACCATCAACCTTCAACGTGCTTCTTGGCTCCTACTCGGTTCGATTAAACCTTGGTTTCATACCGAGGGAAAACTTGCCACTGTGCGCATCATACCTTCCTCTTGGGGTTCCCAACGGACGTGTACATCTACGCGCATCAAGCACTTTTTCACGGCGCCGTTGTCGGGGAGATCAAGACACGCTGCAAGGGGAGTCTCCACTTCTCAATCTCTTTACTTTGTTTTTGTCTTGCTTTATTTTATTTACTACTTTGTTTGCTGCACTAAATCAAAATACAAAAAAAATTAGTTGCTAGTTTTACTTTATTTGCTATCTTGTTTGCTATATCAAAAACACAAAAAAATTAGTTACTCGCATTTACTTTATCTAGTTTGCTTTATTTACCGTTGCTAAAATGGCCAACCCTGAAAATACTAAGTTGTGTGACTTCACAAATGCAAATAATAATGATTTCCTATGCACACCTATTGCTCCACCTGCTACTACAGCAGAATTCTTTGAAATTAAACCTCGCTTTACTAAATCTAGTCATGAGAGAACAATTTTCCGGTGCTAGTTCCGATGATGTCTGCTGCCCATCTCAATAATTTTGTTGAACTTTGTGAAATGCAAAAGTATAAAGATGTAGATGGTGATATTATTAAACTGAAAGTGTTTCCTTTTTCATTAAGAGGAAGAGCTAAAGATTGGTTGCTATCTTTGCCTAAGAATAGTATTGATTCATGGACTAAATGCAAGGATGCTTTTATTGGTAGATATTATCCTCCCGCTAAAATTATTTCTTTGAGAAGTAGCATAATGAATTTTAAACAATTAGATACTGAACATGTTGCTCAAGCTTGGGAGAGAATGAAAACTTTGGTAAAGAATTGCCCAACCCATGGATCGACTACTTGGATGATCATCCAAACCTTCTATGCGGGACTAAATTTTTCTTCGCGGAATTTATTGGATTCAGCTGCTGGAGGTACCTTTATGTCCATCACATTGGGGGCGGCTACAAAACTTCTTGATGATATGATGATAAATTACTCTGAATGGCACACGGAAAGAGCTCCACAAGGTAAGAAGGTAAATTCTGTTGAAGAAACCTCTTCCTTGAGTGATAAGATTGATGTGATTATGTCTATGCTTGTGAATGGTAGATCTAATGTTGATCCAAATAATGTTCCTTTAGCTTCATTGGTTGCTCAAGAAGAAAATGTTGATGTGAATTTCATTAAAAATAATAATTTCAACAACAATGCTTATAGGAACAACTCCGGTAATAACTATAGGCCATATCCTTCTGCTAATGGTAATGGTTATGGTAATTCTTATGGGAATTCTTACAACAATAATAGAAGTGTACCCTCTGGTCTTGAAGCCATGCTTAAAGAATTTATTAGTACACAAACTCGCTTTTAACAAATCTGTTGAGGAAAAGCTTGATAAAATTGATACTATCGCTTCTAGAGTTGATAGGCTTGCCTCTGATGTTAATCTTTTAAAGTTGAAAGTTATGCCTAATAATGATCTTGATAATAAGATTACTACTACAGCAAATGCCATCCAAGTTAGAATTAATGAGAATATAAGATTAATGGCTGAGTTGCGTGCTAGGTGGGATAGAGAAGAAAATGAAAAACTAGCTAAAGAGAATAATGTAGCTAAAGTTTGGACTATTACCACCACTAGTAATGCTAATTCCTCACATGTTGCTACACCTCCTACTATCAATGGTAAAATAATTGGTGTTGGCAATGTTTCTACTCCTAGTGCAAAGCGTACAAAACTGCCTGAAATTGCTAAAACTGCTGAAACTGCTTGTGATAAAACTGCTGAAATTTTTTCCAACCTTGGGAATAATGATCCCATTGCTGTAGCTCATAATGATTTAGATTTTGATGATTGCCACATCTCTGAAGTTATAAAGTTCTTACAAAAACTTGCTAAAAGTCCTAATGCTAGTGCTATAAATTTAGCCTTTACAAAACATATTACAAATGCTCTCATAAAAGCTAGAGAAGAGAAACTAAAACTTGAAACTTCTATTCCTAGAAAGTTAGAAGATGGTTGGGAGCCCATCATTAAAATGAAATTCAATGACTTTGAATGTAATGCCTTATGTGATCTTGGTGCAAGTATTTCGTTATGCCTAAAAAGATTTATGATATGCTTGACTTGCCACCATTGAAGAATTGTTATTTGGATGTTAATCTTGCCGATAATGTTAAAAAGAAACCTTTGGGGAGGATTGATAATGTGCATATTACGGTTAACAATAACCTTGTCCCCGTTGATTTTGTTGTCTTGGATATCGAATGCAATGCATCTTGTCCAATTGTGCTTGGGAAGACCTTTTCTTCGAACTGTTGGTGCTGTTATTGATATGAGGGAAGGTAATATTAAATATCAATTTCCTCTCAAGAAAGGTATGGAACACTTCCCTAGAAAGAGAATGAAGTTGCCTTTTGATTCTATTATTAGAACAAGCTATGATGTTGATGCTTCTACTCTCGATGTTACTTGATTTGCACTTTCGCGCCTAGCTGAAAGGCGTTAAAGAAAAGCGCTTATGGGAGACAACCCATGTTTTTACCTACAGCAATTTTTTGTTTTATTGAGTCTTGGAAGTTGTTTACTACTGTAGCAACCTCTCCTTATCATGTTTTTGTGCCAAGTAAAGTTTCTATGTCAAAGTTGATGTTATATTTGGGATTGCTGCGCAGAAACAGCATTGCTGTCTGTCACGAATCTGGGCATAATTCCCTGTAGAAAATTCGAAAAAATCTGCCAATTTACGAGCGTGATCCTCAGATATATATACGCAACTTTCATTAGTTTTGAGTTTTTCCATTTGAGCAAGTCTGGTGCCATTTATAAATTCGTCTTTACGGACTGTTCTGTTTTTGACAGATTCTGCCTTTTATTTCGCATTGCCTCTTTTGCTATGTTGGATTTATTTCTTTGATCCATTAATGTCCAGTAGCGTTATGCAATGTCCAGAAGTGAAAAGAATGATTGTGTCACCTCTGAATGTGTGAATTATTAATGATGCACTAACCCTCTAATGAGTTTGCTTGAAGTTTGGTGTGAAGGAAGTTTTCAAGGGTCAAGAGAGGAGAATGATATACTAAGATCAAGAGGAGTGAAAGCTCTAAGCTTGGGGATGCCCCCGTGGCTCATCCCTGCATATTTTAAGAAGACTCAAGCGTCTAAGCTTGGGGATGCCCAAGGCATCCCCTTCTTCATCGACAACATCATCGAGTTCCTCCCCTGAAACTATATTTTTATTCAGTCACATCTGGTGTTCTTTACTTGGAGCGTCGGTTTGTTTTCGTTTTTTGTTTTTGTTTGAATAAGATGGATCCTAGCATTCACTTTGTGGGAGAGAGACACGCTCCGCTGTTGCATATGGACACATGTGTCCTTAGGCTTTACTCATAATGTTCAAGGCGAAGTTTCTTCTTCGTTAATTTGTTATATGGTTGGAATTGGAAAATGCTACATGTAGTAATTCTAAAAATGTCTTGGATAATGTGATACTTGGCAATTGTTGTGCTCATGTTTAAGCTCTTGCATCATATGCTTTGCACCCATTAATGGAGAAATACATAGAGCTTGCTAAAATTTGATTTGCATATTTGGTTTCTCTAAGGTCTAGATAATATCTAGTATTGAGTTTTGAACAACAAGGAAGACAGTGTAGAGTCTTATAATGTTTACAATATGTCTTTTATGTGAGTTTTGCTGCACTTGTTCATCCTTGAGTTTGCTTCAAATAACCTTGCTAGCCTAAACCTTGTATCGAGAGGGAATACTTCTCATGCATCCAAAATCCTTGAGCCAACCACTATGCCATTTGTGTCCACCATACCTACCTACTTGTTATCACCGGAATTTGACCAGGTCAGAGGTGGGCCGCGATCAAGATGGACTCGAAGATATATGCGTGGACAGATATGTGAATCGGCCTTGTGTATCAAGTTTGGGCTAGTTGGCCCGTGTATCTGTATAGTAGGTTACGTAGAAATTAGAGTTTATCTCGTGCACGGTCTAGTGCACGCCCACATTAGAAAGTCCGCTGGACTATAAATATGTACCTAGGGTTTATGGAATAAACAACAACCAACGTTCAACCACAAACAAATCTCGGCGCATCGCCAACTCCTTCGTCTCGAGGGTTTCTACCGGTAAGCGTCATGCTGCCTAGATCGCATCTTGCGATCTAGGCAGCACTAAGCCTGCTCTACGTTGTTCATGCGTTGCTCGTATCGAAGCGCTTTTGATGGCGAGCAACGTAGTTATCATAGATGTGTTAGGGTTAGCATTGTTCTTCATGCTGCATGCTTTCGTAGTGCAACCCTTGCGCATCTAGCCGTCCTTGTACCTCATCATGGGTGCAGGGGCGGCACCCCGCTTGATCATAGTTTAGTAGATCTGATCCGTTACGATTGCTCCTTGTTCTACAAGGATTAGTTTAATATCTGCAATAGTTAGGCCTTACAAAGGGGTGGAGGATCCAGCGGCACGTAGGGTGTCGTTTGCGAGCCCTAGACGGGATGTTCCGAGGATCAACCTTGTGTTGGTTTTTAGGCCTCATCTAGGGCAAGCTTACGATCACCGTGCGTGAGCGCGAGGCCCAACCTAGAGTAGGATGATCCGATTATGCGGTGAAAACCCCACATCGTCGTGGATCTCATTAGCTTTACCATGATCAAGCAGGACCACCACATCTTCGGCCACCTTGGACGAACCGTGGGTGGATCGGCTCTTTGAGCCGATTCACAGGACAACCTGAGAGCCGATCGAGGCTCGTATTTAACGTGTACGTGTGTGCCCTGCAGGAAACTAAGCGAGGCATCATCCACACCTTCCCGACCAGGTATAGGTCAGGTGGCACGCCCTGCGACCCAGCATCGGCGCGCGACCGGGAGGCTTTGCGGGCCGTCGCTCCGAGGGACCGGGGCCAGCCGCAGCCCTAGTCATTCCCGGCTCTACCGTGTTGGCCAGTCACTGCCCGCCGGTGGGTTTCTGACGCCAACACATTCTGGCACGCCCGGTGGGACAATCTTCAACGACACATCTTCAACGACAACCCTCTCGCTATCCACATCAGAGATGGCGAAAGACACCATACCGTCTTCATCAGAAGCGGCGGAAGAAACTCCGGTCACTTACGAGGACCTCACTGGCGAGCTCGAGAAGAAGTTTGACGAGGCCAAGGTCCTCCTCGAAGCCGACCTCATCGGCTCTCTTCCACAAGACCCGTTCGCACGGCATCAAGCAACGGAGGCATGCACCCGCGTCCTGGTGCCAACAGGGTGGATCCTAACCACTGCGGAGGGAAGCTAGAATTCTCCTTTGGCGTCAGCTCGGCGGGGCTAACATGCCGCCGTGACCAATACAAGAGCAAATTCTACCCGACGAGCTCGAAAAGGTGGCATAGCATCACCAGATTCTTGTGGGCCTACGAACGTATGAGCCGGTTCTAGGAGTCAGCTAAAATCGTGTTTCCGGTCCGTGCTCAACGTCGATCTAGTGAACAATTGGATGCGTCGTTGGTGGCGCTGGAGGGAGTCCACGTTGATCCTAGTGAAGCCGACGTTCGCACCACAATACCTTGGCTAAACATAAAGCCGATGTCAGCAGTCACCTAGCAGAATCGGCTCGGGGGGCACCTAATCAGGAGGCGCGCGCGACGTCATCGGACGTACGCGGAGAAAATTGGGTAGCCGAATATAAAAAAAAAAATTCGGATGCAATCGGAGCCGATGCATGGCAGTTGACTTGGCAAAGAATAGAAAACAAGCTTACAAGTGGCAGTTTACATCAACCCAAATTGAAGAGGCCCTACTGGAGAAATGCATTAAGAGCGCGAAGAGCGTCGGCACGGATTCGATCAACTCCAGCGATCTCGACCTCGTCGTCCTCGTCTCTCCCCATCACCGACTGGCTGCTTAGGGCACGGATTTCAGCTAGGTCGGTCTTCGGATCAGCCAGTGAGACCTTGGGCTTCCTCTTGGGAGCGAGCAATGAGGGATTCCTCGTCTTGGATGAGTTGTTTGGTCTCCCTGGCCCTCCTTTCGAGGTCCTCCAGCTCCTTGCGTAGGGTCTCAAGTCTGGCGCTGTGAGTGGAAGTGGCGGTCTTTGCGTCTAGAGCAGCCTTCTTCTCGTTGAGCCTCCGGCATTTTTCTCGCAATATCGGCTCTCGGCCGGGAGTTGGGCGCGGCGGAGAGTAATCCTTTGACGAGCCGATCGCACCCTTGACTTGAAAACTGACAAAGACGCTGTCGGCCAGAGTTTAGCTGCCAGCACCACAGGGAGATGAGGCTGGATGTCCGCGAGGATGCCCCTGATCGGCTCGGGGTCCTCAACCAGAGTGTCAACTGGGGAGGAGAGCAGGACTTTGAGACGCTGGAGCGGACCGTCGACTGCACCAAGTTTTGGCTCTTCACCTATTTTAGGGGCGGCTGGCTCGATGGAATCGGGGTCGAATGTCAGCAAGCTCGAAGGATCGCACCCCTGGCAAAAGAGCAAGAACGGTATGGGCATGCAGCAGATATAAAGGAAGTAGGCTCGAAAGAAGAAAGGGAGCGTACGTCTCCCAAGAAAGGAAGGGAAGCCGAGGTGGTAACAATCGGCTTTGCAGTATGCTGGTCAGTCGGGTGGTCCGTCACGCGTGGCGAGTTAGAGGGACCAGGGGCAGTAGATGGCATCGGCACCTCTTCGACGACCCCGCTGGAGGTCTCATTAATCTGCAAGGGGAATGGTGAAGTGGTCCAGTTAGTGACAAGACGACAGGGAGCACGAGCTGTCAAGAAGGGTACCTTTGAAACTTCCTGGCTAGGAGAAGAGGTTTGTGGTCCCGTGCGGGCCCTTTGGACGCATCGGCGCTTTATGCGCGACCTCGTCTGAACTGAAGACTGAGGAGCGGCAGGCTCGGGAGTCGACCTTTTTCTAGGAGCCGGGGTTGGCGAGTCCGTCTGGCTCTGTGTGGTGGATCTGTCTGTACCGCGTGGGTAGGAGCCCCTGGGACTGGACTGTTCTCCCTCACTGGAGTTCTCTTCGGTGGAAGTCTGAAAGAGGGGGAACGACCATCTTACCAAGGTTGGGAAGGCAAGTGCGATCGATCGGGGTGTGGTACAACTTACCTGCAGGCTCGCTTGGGCAGGAGTTCTGCGTGTCAGGGTTTTCCTGACAGCCACCTTCCTCACCGCCTTCCTCGCCCGGGTCGAGGCTCGGGGGGCAACTGGCCCCACGGATGCTTTGCTTTTGGGAGCCGATTTCGGTGAGATCGGTTGGCCGTCCATTATAACTTTCTTCAGAGGTGGCGAACTCTGACAGAAGAGGACCACTGGGGCCGGAGGAAGGAATTCAAAGGGAGAACCATCAGCTTGCATAGGAGCCGGGCCGTCTTGTTCCTGCCAAAAGGTGAAGTCAGTTCGCGGGCAGATCACTATTAAGTGGTTACCGGAAATATTTCAAGAAATGGTACCTGGTCAGTGGAGATATCATGCGCGGCGTCAAGTTGTTTCAGCTTGCGGTCCTAACGCCCTCCTAAAAACATGGGTCTTCCACATGGACCACCAAGTCTCGAAGCCATCGGTAGTGGTGGAGAAACGGAGGTTGTGAGGAATTGGAAGAGCCAAAGCATCAAAGAAGGTGTAGCACCTATGACTAGTAAGGATGTCAGGCAGTTCGGCTCTACTTGCGGTCAGGTGGTGTAAGAATAAGTGCGGAGGCACTTGCCCGAGACCGAGCTGACGGGCTACCACTACCGGTTGATAACACTCATAACCAGGTTTGATGATCCGGTTTGAGGTGCTCATTCCAACAGGGAGAAAGCAAGGACGAATCATGATGGAATACGGATGCCGAGTGCTATCGTCATCGGCAAAGCTACCCAATCGGAAGGAGACTGGATTTTCGAAATCTTCCGTTTCAAGATAGGGAAAGAACAGGGGTTGTCCAAACCTTGGAAGAAGATTTTGAACCACCCCTGCTGCTTCCTTAGGGATCAGCCTCGCTGCTCGGGAGACCGTACGGGGCTTGGCCATAACCGGTGCATCGAATATCCTTCCCGTTAACATCCGGGAAGGTGCAGGAGGTCAAAGGTGGGAAGTCCGGGATCTGATCCCGAAAGTATAACCGCGCCCATAGCTGAATGAACCACCGGGGGCCGCCGGTTTTAACTCGTCTTCTGAGAGAACAGCTTGACAGACATCAGTTGAAGAGATCGATATACCTCTCCAAGGAACAGTTTGCCGATGCCGAGATGGGTACCTTTGGCCAGTTCATAGGCTAGGGAAAGGTAATTCTTGGTGGGGGCGAGTGATGGGCCGCAGAATATGAAGTGTTCCAACCAAAAGTTTAGGAAGGCTGTGTGTTCTCGCTCTGTCACGGGGCCTTTGGTTTTCATGTAACGATCAAGATAGGCGCCCCAGCTGGTACACTCTTTTTTAGAAGAAAGGGTGAAAGGGACTTTCGGAAGTTTGAATGCAGAAGGGCTTGGAGACGCAATGTCCAGGCCTGTGATCATGGCCACGTCCAGTAGGGTTGGTGTCATCAGGCCATGGCCGAAAACGAAGCAGTTCAGCGCATCAGACCAGAAGTAGCCGATGGTTTTCAGAATATTTTCATTCTTCTCAAGAGGAGACAGTGATAACGATAAGGCATCGGCTATCCCTATAGATTCCCAGGTAGCGTAATGGGTTTTGGATACTCTATTGTACCATGACACCCAACCTTCAGGAGGATTAGGCCAGGCTCGTAGGCAGTCGGTCCAGGAGGTCAGATCTAAGTGCTGATTCACGAAGGGGATTCTGTTAGCTTCACAGGAGATTAGGTGAGCAGGACTCTCGGAAGAGCGGGGGCCAAGACACATGGAATTTGGGAGAGAAGGATGCGGCAATAGGATGTCGGAGACCTAAAATCAATGACGGAGTAGAACATTAAGTCAGGCATTCTTCTGTTCAACCCTGATATTGGCCCTAATGGCGGAGAAGCGGTGGAGTATTACCTTCAAGCCGGAGACCATGGTGTTGGCGTTGGACGATTCCGCCATTTGATGCGCTGCGGAGTTGGGGTGGTGCGGTGGAGATCTGAAGCTCGCGAGATCGCGTAGGCGGCGGATTTTGGGGATCTGAGTTTGCTTTCTCAGGCGGAGGTTGCAGGTGACCGTTTGGAGGGGTAACCAGGTTTGCCCTTATTTGTTATATGGTAGGGACCGGTGCGACGCCATCGGTTCTTTTGGGGGTTTGTTTGACTTTGACTATCGGCTAAGTTAACTAGAAGCCGATCATGTGGAAGAAAAGAGCCGATTGCTCAAAGACTGCCGGAATTGTCAAGTCATGCGGAAGAAGTAGTAATAGACAGTGCTGCGGCGGTTCTGCTCTGCCACGACATGACCCTTTGAAGAATGCATATGGTTTTGCAATTATCATTATCAAAACCAGGGGGGCATGTGTTATCACCGGAATTTGACCAGGTCAGAGGTGGGCCGCGATCAAGATGGACTCGAAGATATATGCGTGGACAGATATGTGAATCGGCCTTGTGTATCAAGTTTGGGCTAGTTGGCCCGTGTATCTGTATAGTAGGTTACGTAGAAATTAGAGTTTATCTCGTGCACGGTCTAGTGCACGCCCACATTAGAAAGTCCGCCGGACTATAAATATGTACCTAGGGTTTATGGAATAAACAACAACCAACGTTCAACCACAAACAAATCTCGGCGCATCGCCAACTCCTTCGTCTCGAGGGTTTCTACCGGTAAGCGTCATGCTGCCTAGATCGCATCTTGCGATCTAGGCAGCACAAGCCTGCCTACGTTGTTCATGCGTTGCTCGTATCGAAGCGCTTTTGATGGCGAGCAACGTAGTTATCATAGATGTGTTAGGGTTAGCATTGTTCTTCATGCTGCATGCTTTCGTAGTGCAACCCTTGCGCATCTAGCCGTCCTTGTACCTCATCATGGGTGCAGGGGCGGCACCCCGCTTGATCATAGTTTAGTAGATCTGATCCGTTACGATTGCTCCTTGTTCTACAAGGATTAGTTTAATATCTGCAATAGTTAGGCCTTACAAAGGGGTGGAGGATCCAGCGGCACGTAGGGTGTCGTTTGCGAGCCCTAGACGGGATGTTCCGAGGATCAACCTTGTGTTGGTTTTTAGGCCTCATCTAGGGCAAGCTTACGATCACCGTGCGTGAGCGCGAGGCCCAACCTAGAGTAGGATGATCCGATTATGCGGTGAAAACCCCACATCGTCGTGGATCTCATTAGCTTTACCATGATCAAGCAGGACCACCACATCTTCGGCCACCTTGGACGAACCGTGGGTGGATCGGCTCTTTGAGCCGATTCACAGGACAACCTGAGAGCCGATCGAGGCTCGTATTTAACGTGTACGTGTGTGCCCCTGCAGGAAACTAAGCGAGGCATCATCCACACCTTCCTGACCAGGTATAGGTCAGGTGGCACGCCCTTGCGACCCAGCATCGGCGCGCGACCAGGAGGCTTTGCGGGCCGTCGCTCTGAGGGACTGGGGCCAGCCGCAGCCCTAGTCATTCCCGGCTCTACCGTGTTGGCCAGTCACTGCCCGCCGGTGGGTTTCTGACGCCAACACTACTACATGGTATTTACCCGCCATTCCAAAGTAAATTGCTTGAGTGCTACCTTTAAAATTCCATCATTCACCTTTGCAATATATAGCTCATGGGACAAAATAGCCTTAAAAACTATCATAGTATTGAATATGTACTTATGCACTTTATATTTTATTAAGTTGCCTGTTGTGCGATAACCATGTTTCTGGGGAACGCCATCAACTATTGTTGAATATCATGTGAGTTGCTATGCATGTCCGTCTTGTCTGAAGGTCTATCATTTTAGTGGTTGGAGCATGCAAAATTGTTAGAGAAGAACATTGGGCCGCTAACTAAAGCCATGAACCATGGTGGAAGTTTCAGTTTTGGACATATATCCTCAATCTCATATGAGAATAATAACTTTGCTACATGCTTATGCATTAAAGAGGAGTCCATTATCTCGTTGTCCATGTTGTCCCGGTATGGATGTCTAAGTTGAGAATAATCAAAAGCGAGAAATCCGAAATGCGAGCATTCTCCTTGGACCTTTGTACGGGCGGCATGGAGGTACCCCTTTGTGACACTTGGTTGAAACATGGCATGCGAAGACCCGGTAGTCCAAGTTAAGTAGGACGAGGTGCGGGCACTATTAGTATACTATGCGTGAGGCTTGCAACTTGTAAGATATAATTTTCATAACTCATATGCTTTATTACTACCGTTGACAAAATTGTTTCATGTTTTCAAAATAAAAGCTCTAGCACAAATATAGCAATCGATGCTTTCCTCTGCGAAGGACCATTCTTTTACTTTTATTTGTTGAGTCAGTTTACCCATCTCCTTCCACCTTAAGAAGCAAACACTTGTGTGAACTGTGCATTGATTCCTACATACTTGCATATTGCACTTGTTATATTACTTTATGTTGACAATATCCATGAGATATACATGTTACAAGTTGAAAGCAACCGCTGAAACTTAATCTTCTTATGTGTTGCTTCAACACCTTTACTTTGATTTATTGCTTTACGAGTTAACTCTTATGCAAGACTTATTGATGCTTGTCTTGAAGTACTATTCATGAAAAGTCTTTGCTATATGATTCAGTTGTTTACTCATGTCATTACCATTGCTTTGATCGCTGCATTCATTACATATGTTTACAAATAGTATGATCAAGATTATGATAGCATGTCACTTTAGAAATTATCTTTGTTATCGTTTTACTCCGCTCGGGACGAGCGGAACTAAGCTTGGGGATGCTGATACGTCTCCGACGTATCGATAATTTCTTATGTTCCATGCTACTTTATTGATGATACCTACATGTTTTATGCACATTATATGTCATATTTATGCATTTTCTCGGAACTAACCTATTAACAAGATGCCGAAGAGCCAGCTTGTTGTTTTCTCGCTGTTTTGGTTTCAGAAATCCTAGTAAAGAAATATTCTCGGAATTGGACGAAACTTTCGCCTGTGGTCCTATTTTTGCACGAAGCTTCCGGAAGACCGAAGACCTAACGAAGTGGGGCCACGAGGCAGCCGGGGGTGGCCGGCGCGGCCCAAGCCCCGGCCGCGCCGACCTATCCCCTGGGCCCCTCGTGTGGCCCCTCGCGTTGACCTTCCGCCTACTTAAAGCTCCCGTCGCGAAACCCCCGAGCACCGAGAGCCACGATACGGAAAACCCTACAGAGACGCCGCCGCCGCGAATCCCATCTCGGGGATTCGGAGATCGCCTCCGGCACCCCGCCGGAGAGGGGATTCATCTCCCGGAGGACTCTTCATCGCCATGATCGCCTCCGGAGTGATGAGTGAGTAGTTCACCCCTGGACCATGGGTCCATAGCAGTAGCTAGATGGTCGTCTTCTCCTTGTTGTGCTTCATTGTTAGATCTTGTGAGCTGCCTAACATGATCAAGATCATCTATATGTAATTCTATATGTTGTGTTTGTCGGGATCCGATGGATAGAGAGTACTATGATTATGGTGATTATCAATCTATTGTTCATGTGTTGTTTATGATCTTGCATGCTCTCCGTTATTAGTAGAGGCTCTGGCCAAGTTTTTACTCTTAACTCCAAGAGGGAGTAATTATGCTCGATAGTGGGTTCATGCCTTCATTGATACCGGGACGGTGACGATGAAAGTTCTAAGGTTGTGATGTGCTGTTGCCACTAGGGATAAAACATTGATGCTATGTCTAAGGATGTAGTTATTGATTACATTACGCACAATACTTAATGCAATTGTTCCGTTGCTTTGCAACTTAATACCGGAGGGGTTCGGACGATAACCTCGAAGGTGGACTTTTTAGGCATAGATGCAGCTTGGATGGCGGTCTATGTACTTTGTCGTAATGCCCAATTAAATCTCACTATATTTATCATGTCATGTATATGCATTGTTATGCCTTTCTCTATTTGTCAATTGCCCGACCGTAATTTGTTCACCCAACATGCTTTTATCTTATGGGAGAGACACCTCTAGTGAACTGTGGACCCCGGTCCTATTCTTTCCATAGCATACATTCTACTTGTTTTACTTGTTTTCTTTGCAAACATCTTCCACTCGATACGTTTAATCCTTTGTTACAGCAAGCCGGTGAGATTGACAACCTCACTGTTTCGTTGGGGCAAAGTACTTTGGTTGTGTTGTGCAGGTTCCTAGTTGGCGCCGGAATCCCTGGTGTTGCGCCGCATCACATTTCGCGACCATCAACCTTCAACGTGCTTCTTGGCTCCTACTCGGTTCGATTAAACCTTGGTTTCATACTGAGGGAAAACTTGCCACTGTGCGCATCATACCTTCCTCTTGGGGTTCCCAACGGACGTGTACATCTACGCGCATCAAGAAGCTATGCTTCCGACTAAAGAAAGAACTTGTTTCGTAAATATTTTTTCCCAAGTATTTGTTTCCTAACTAACGTCCATGCTAACTAAGGTCTCCTACAGTCATGATAGCTCTGATACCAGCTCTGTGGGGACCCCGGACTAGCTGTCCGAAATACCCTGTTATGTATATAGTTCATGTTGCCATGATCAGTGTGCTGTGAACACATAACCGAACTGATATCAAATTACATCATCCTTTACAAAATGGAATAATAAAATTACAATAAGGTCACATGACCAATCTTTACACAATAGCCTCGAAGGGCCTAATCTAATCATCAGAGTAGCGGAATCACTTCAGCAGCGCAGAGCCCAAGTCATCTGCCTTAACCCTACAGGCAACTGACTGGGAAGACGTTCCTAGCTCGCATAGACGTCGTCAACTCCTTCTTCATCTGTCGAAGTCCTCCAGGTCTGGCCAAGTAAATAGCCAGGGACAAAGCCGTGAGTACATTTGAATTGTACTCGCAAACCATCAAGAAGGTGATAACAATTCTAACTAAAGAAGACAAGAGAGGAAGAATAGTTTTTCTGGTGGATATAGCATGTGAAAGAGAATCAGTTTCTCTTGTGGATATAGCATGTGAAAGAGAATCAGTTTCTCTTGTGGATATAGCATCCCACATCACAGTTGCAGGGGACACTAAGAGGGTGATAAGACATTTCTATGACATCTCTATATCTTTGTTAAAGAAGAGTTCCTCTACATGAAACACTAGGAAGGGTCACCCACTTTTGTTTCATTTTCCTCGACCATCTCCACATGGTCGGCACAACATCTTTCCTGTACCCTTTCGGTACTTCCAACGCACATTTCCTTTGGAAATCATTTTCAAAACCAAAACTCGACACAGCTCGGTAACGGCCATCCCAACCGTCCATGACCGCAGACGCGGCTATTCGAATAGTTTTGACTCTGCAGAGTTTGCACACTTTCACCACAACTATCCGGATACCTATCGTGTGGGCATCATCCCCGCATAACGACATATGCCACGACGGATACCCGGACATAACCTTTCGCCCATTCGACTTAACACGAGGTCCTACCCTATGGAGTATGTACCTCCCCGGCACCGTGGCAGCTCACCTCCTCTTTGAGCGTGGCTCCACCACCAAGCCAGGAGACCCATAGTGTCTTCCGGACGGGTCAGCCCCGAAGGCCTCCCGTTATACTATTGTCCCAACCATGACAACCCGGACTCGGGGGTAACCGTACCCTTGTATAGTTGTGCGGTGCCTCATGCTAAGAAGAACAAACGTCAAGTTAAGCTCCGTGCCCACGTTGGAGTAGCTATGGTTGCACTGTTTAGTTGTTCCGGGCGAATACAAAGAACCATGTGTCGTTTTTCTCAAAAACCCAAGTCACACACACTTTCCTCTTTCCAACCATCTTTGTCAAGATCCTTTCCTTTCATAAACCATACGCTTGGGTAAGATTGCCTCACCCAAGGTTTTCATAAACATTTACAACAAGGTAAACCTTGAGGGGTTCCCAACCTAAAGTTTCATGAGTTGAACTAATACAACACTATGGCCGAGATGAGGGTCATCACGCCATTGAGGGTATGAAAAAGAGGTATTGGAGTGGATCATACTTGCTTGAGCTAAGCATGTATTATGACAACACAAGAGGAAATATACTTTCAGATTTGTGGTGCTATCTAACCCAATCAATAGATAGGGATGAGAATTGACCAACACCAACACCATTAAGGGAATCAGGCATACTCATCACAATTTGAGAATACACCAAAAACATGGTATTGATACCTCTACACTAGAAGGGGGTGTAGTATGAATCTTGTCCCGAGGTGGAACATATTCAAGCTAAATATAGAAAACAAGTTGGCTAGCAATGGCCATGATACCATACACCCAACCAATTACCAAAACCTTGACAAGATAAAACTACTAGAGGTACCATGCTTGCATCCAAGCATAGATGACAACAATATGGAGATCATCACACATAGAACCAAGATGCTATTGATAGCACGAGATGACATCCAAAGAGACATCATATCAGAGATCAAAAGATGGCTTGCCTTGGCTTATTTGTCCCTGGACTTCTTCAACTTCATCAATATAAGAGTCCCGTCAATATAAATAAAATCCTCGTCCGAACCACTTCTTCGTCTTCTCCGTAATTGTTCGCATCTATCGCCGGAAAATATAAAAGGAACACAATTAATCACATTGTACCAAAAAAACAACATTCAACAAACAACAATCAATAGCTAACCACTTTACTAAGGGCTAACATACAAAAGACTTATAGTAACTACAAAGCAACCTTTTAAAAGAAAACAAATTTATTTCACTTAATAAAAACATGAGAGCCTCACAATTAGCAATTGCCCCCTTGGGGTACCATCATGGCATCGATGAGTTACCCCCTGGTAGATAACACCATAAAGAGGACAAGTGCATTAGTTTGGCATCACAAACACTCATATTACAGTTTGAAACATTTTTGGAAAAGCGGGAAATCATTCTCCTTACATAACACTACACAAGAATAGGAAATAATTGATATGCCACACCATTTGAAACTTAAGTCAAACAATAGAACTAAGGTTAAGTTGCAGAGGTTTTGTTTTGCAAGAATAAACATTGGTTGTCCAATTTTAATACAAAGAGGTGGTTAAAGTTTTTAGGTAAACCAAAAAGGTTTTACTTCAACAATCCATGTCACACATACATATTACTAACAGTACACAGTATGCATGAACAGAGACTAAAAATATTTTTCCTAGATGGCCAGTACTAATACAAGACTAACCTAATTTGATTCACCCAAAAATATTAATTCTACAATTTTAGGAATTTGTTAGAGTTTGCAGTACACATAGAACAAGTTTAATTTACCAATCATTGTACAAAAATCCTAAAAATATGGGACCAGTGGCATTGGACAGATAATTGAATTTGTGAACTACCGCAATTGGTTTCATACGATTTGGTTTTGTGGATCTCGAGTTATTCTCAAAACAGTGCTACTGGTTTTAACACAATTAAACAGCTATTCCCAATTTTTCAAATGGCTCGCAGGGGCGGGAAAGTCTTGGGCCACGCAGTTTTTGAAGAGTTGTTATCACCAGAATTTGACCGAGCCAGAGGTGGGCCGCGATCAAGATGGACGTGAAGATATGTATATGGAGGAGATACGTGAATCGGCCTTTTTTACCAAGTTGGGCTAAACTGCCCATGTATCTGTAACATATTAGATCGCATCTTAGTTTAGAAGTTAGAGTTTTGCCCGTGCACGGTTTGGTGCACGCCCGCATTAGAAAGTCCTCTCGGACTATAAATATGTATCTAGGGTTTATGGAATAAACAACAACCAACGTTCAACACAAACCAATCTCGGCGCATCGCCAACCCCTTCGTCTCAAGGGTTTCTCCGGTAAGCACCATGCTGCCTAGATCGCATCTCGCGATCTAGGCAGCACGAGCCTGCCTAGTTGTTCATGCGTTGCTCGTGCTGAAGCCTTTTTGATGGCGAGCAACGTAGTTATCATAGATGTGTTAGGGTTAGCATTGTTCTTAGTATCATATGCTGTCGTAGTGCAACCCTTGCGCATCTAGCCGTCCTTGTACCTCATCATGGGTGCAGGGGCGGCACCCCGCTTGATCATTATTTAGTAGATCTGATCCGTTACGATTGCTCCTTGATTCATCAAGGATTAGTTTAATATCTGCAATAGTTAGGCCTTACAAAGGGTTGGAGGATCCAGCGGCATGTAGGGTGTAGTTTGCTGCCCCTAGACAGGATGTTCCGAGGATCAACCTAGTGTTGGTTTTTAGGCCTTGTCTAGGGCTGGCTTACGATCACCGTGCGTGAGCGCGAGGCCCAATCGTGAGTAGGATGATCCGATTATGCGGTGAAAACCCCAAATCGTCGTGGATCTCATATGCTCTATCTTGATCAAGCAGGACCACCATATATTCGGCCACCTTGGACGAATCATGGGTGGATCGGCTCCATGAGCCGATTCACAGGATAACCTGAGAGCCGATCGAGGCTCGTATTTAACGTGTACGTGTGTGCCCTGCAGGAAACTAAGCGAGGCATCATCCACACCTTCCTGACCAGGTATAGGTCAGGTGGCACGCCCTTGCAATTTGCATCGGCGCGCGACCAGGAGGCTTTGCGGGCCGTCGCTCTGAGGGACTGGGGCCAGCCGCAGCCCTAGTTGTTCCCGGCTCTACGGTGTTGACCAGACACTGCCCGCCGGTGGGTTTCTGACGTCAACACATTCTGGCACGCCCGGTGGGACAATCCTCAACATCAACCACATCGCCGTCTACATCAGAGATGGCGGAAGAAACTCCGGTCACCTACGAGGAGCTCAATGGCGAGCTCAAGAAGAAGTATGACGAGGTCAAAGCCTTCCTCGAAGCCGACCTCATCGGCTCTTTCCACAGGACCCGTTCCCATGGCATCAGATGGAAGGGGTTCTCACCTGAAGGCGCGCTTGATGGAGTGGACCTATCCACCCCGTCAGAAGAACGCACCAGGTCGCTGCGTCAGGAGATCAACTTCATGGTGGCTCATTCTCTGCACCGCCATTCTGAGAGCCTGGTGAATACGTTGGAGCGCGTCGCTCTGCGCGTGATCCAGGAGATCATGAGCCGCCAGTACTCTCCGTCAGGACCAGCCCTAGGGACTCACCAAGGGGAATTGCTACTCCAGTCCCGTCCACCGCTGCCGTTCGCGTTGGCAGCGCCCGAGGCGCCGAATTCATCGGCCTACGTCGTCTACAAGATTGGTGGTGACCCCAGTGACTACCAATTCCTACAGGACGCGCCCAAGGAGATCCCGCACGGATACGCATGCGCATACGTGCCAGACTGCAGCGCCTGGGCACCCTCGAACCAGGTTGCGACAGCGGGAACTTCTGGAGCAACAGGAGGAACGTCGGAGGCAGACCCTGCAAACGTGGCTAGCTAAATACGCCACCCCGACAAAACTCCAGAGCCCAGCTCCTGCAGTTGGCTCAGAACCGGAAAAACAAGCATGGCTGGTTAAGTACGCCACTCCGACGAATCTTCAAGGTTCGGCACCTTCAGCCATCACCGCGGATCAGATTTGTACGATTCTGAAAGATCAGTTCGGCATGATGCCGAAAAGGAAGACGGTCGGCTATACCAAGCCGTACCCCAACGAGTACGAATTGATCCCGCTACCACCCAAGTATCGGCTCCCGGACTTCACAAAGTTCAGCGGATCAGATGGTTCCAGCTCCATCGAACATGTGGGCCGATATTTGGCACAGCTGGGCATGATCTCAGCGTCAGACGAGCTGCGCGTGAGGTACTTCTCACAGTCCCTCACAGGATCGGCTTTCGGTTGGTACACATCGTTGCCACCGAACTCGATCCAGACTTCCGAGGCTGGCATTGCCGATTTGGCACAAGTACGACAGAAGCGCGGGGAAACAGTGGCGGAATACATCCAGCGCTTCAGGACCGTTAGGAACCGATGTTATTCGGTTCACGTGAGCGAAAAGGAAGCAGTCGAGTTGGCGGTGGTGGGTCTATCATCATCGATCAAGGACGTGGCCTCCCAAGCGGACTACCCTTCATTAGCACACATGGTACAGAAGCTGTCAGCGTATGAACAGCGCCACCCAGATGTCTACCAGGACAAATTCAAGCGCGTGGTTACCATGGTTGACACATGCGAAGATGAAGGTGCTACGGGAGAACAAGAGGTCGCGGTGGCTGAGTGGACTCGAGCTGCAGGCCCGATAACCTCGCAAATGGGTGAAGCCACCAGCGCCTCCAAGAGGGTTCGACTTCGACGTGACGAAAACCGAGCAGATTTTCGATCTCTTACTCACGGAGAAGCACATAAAGATACCCGAAGGCCACAAGGTCCCTACAGGGCAAGAGCTGAACGGAAAGCCATACTGCAAGTGGCATAACACGTTCACCCACACCACTAACGACTGCAGGGTGTGGCGTCAGCAGATCCAAATGGCGATAGAAAATGGGCGACTAATTTTTAACCAATACGCCATGAAGGTCGACACACACCCCTTTCCCGCCGTCAACATGGTGGAGTTTACTCACCTCGGAGGGTGCCAGCCAGATTTCTCAGCCAGCATCAACATGGTAGAGCTTGGACACCACTCTGAGAAGGGCGGGGATGAGGACAGCTACTCTCATAGCAAAGACACAGAGGAGGCCGCTCCATGCGATCGGCTCCGTCAAGATGGCAAGCGCTACGTCACAGAGGGAGAAGTGAAGAACATAAGATATCAACGACCCCTCTCTGATCAAATCCTCAACAAGTATGTGAGTCGGTATGACCAACACCGGCGACGCGGCGACGATGATGAAAGAGATCGTTTGGCCAGAAACGACAGAAGGCATCGTCGGCATAATCACGATGAGGAGCGACAGGAGCGCCACGCAAGGGAGCAAGACGACACGGGCAGACATTGGGACTGCCCCTTCTTCAGACACTGCTGGGATTCAGGAATGAGCCGATTACCAACGATCGGCAACTGCCCAGAATGCAACCAGAAAAAGAAGGAGGCAGCCAACGTGTCTGTGTTCGAGCGCTTAGGGCCTCTCCCACCACAAAACAGACGTGCTGAGACCCCTCTGTTGGAAGATCTCGAGGATTCGGAAGACGAGGGGGAAGACGAAGAAGACAGGTGCCACCGTCCAAGATGGTGCCCTGATGGTCTCAGCCATTCACAAAAGCGCAGGGTTCAGCGATTACGCGGTCTGGAGGAAGCCGAAAGGTTATACTTGCATATGCTGAGGAAGGCACGACCTGATTTGGCTGCGAAAGTCCAGAGGACCCTGGATGAAGAGGGACTGCCGCAAAGAAAAGAGTGGCGCCCCAAGCAAAGGAAAGCCGATGATGAAACATCGGCTGGCACCAACATGGTGTTCGTTCGTCCGGCGAAGTGTAAACCTCCACGATCACGCGTTGCACCCGAGGTGGACACCAGCAAGCGCTCCAACGTGATAAAGTCAGAGATTGGGCTGGTTTTATCCACCGACATGGACGAGTAGCAAGACTACGTCAATAAGCAAAGGTGGCGAGGCTGATCCTTGCGATCGGCCCTCCAAAAAATTTATGAAGGGACATTACAAGACCTTCACCGAGCAAGCAATGTGGAGGCCGATTCCGGCAATCGGCCGAAATCATCCTCACCATCTATTCTACCTGGGATCAGCGTTTGACCCAACAGGGACTACCTGAAGAGCCGATACCATCAATTCTCTTGACAGAATTGGCTCGGGGGGGCACCTAGGTGGATAAAACATGAGGATACGAGATAAAACTATCAAGTATGGGGGCCGATACACAAATCGGCCTAAAAAATTTGAAATTTTTTACAGCCGATGCAAGGGCATCGACTTTAGAATTGAGAAGTAGCCGATGTGCAGCCATCGACTCAAGAGGAATAACTGTTACGATCAGAGGGTCAATCTGCATGATCAGGTCAAGGATGGATCACATTAGATCCGCCAAAGGAAAGGAGCCGATCTGACCAGCAGGGCGCTAAGAGCGGACTGAAGAAGCTCGGGGGGCAGCTCACCTTGAAGGCTCTCTGCTCTGGGAAGCCGATTTATGTGCAAATCGGCTGGCTCGGCATGATCAAGCCTAGGCTCATTCCGCTAAATTGCGCGTCCTCGTTTCTGTTATTGCCTTGGCTAAAGACTCGGGGGGCGACATGCCTGGTAGATGTTCTATGGAGGAGCCGATTGGGGCACCATCGGCTGATCTTTCGTCGCAATCTTCTTCGCAATATGATGAGCGCTCGCTGAAAAGGATCGCTGAAAATGGTAGCGGGAATGTTAAGGGCTCTCCTGGAGATCCCACAGTATCTACCGGAAAGAAAACCATCAGTTAAAGAAGGGAAGGGCGAATTTTGAAGGACCGATACGGTGCTATCGGCTCATCACGCATTGGCAAAGGAAACGAATCGGCAAGGTCAGTAGAAGAGGGAATCGGCTCAATTGAACTCAGAAGAAATCGGCAAATCAAATTGGGGAAAAGTTCTTCATTAATAGGAGAGATTTCTTACATAGTAGAGCTGATTGCCCTCAAAAGGGAGTACTAAGGGGGTACATTGCCCCGTCTATTTCTACGGATCCTATGCTAAGGGCCCTATCTACGGGCCATTGCTGCCCTCGTCGTCGCCGTCATCGCCGCTGTCGGCGCTGCTCCCGGCCGGCTCGTCGTCGCTGCTCCAGCGGCCGCCGGCAGGACCTTCATTGTCCTCATCTTCCTCGTCGTCGTCGTCGTCGTTGCTGTCGAAGTCACTCAGATTCCCCGGCCAGGGGCAATGGCGCTTGGCCGGCGGCTCGTCGGGGAGCTGTCGTCGTCGTCGTCCTCCTCTTCCTCCTCCTTCACCTCCTCGGAGGTGGCCCCATCCCAGGGGAAGCGATCATCCTCGCTTTCTTCCACCGCTTCCTTGTCGGCGAGGAAGCGGAGATCGCTCTCCCCATCGGTCAGGGACTTGTCGTCCTCTGACCAGATGGAGAAATCATGACTGGGCTCATTCCCGGCCTCGATGGCGCGGCGAGTGTTGGCCGCGTGGACCTCCGCTGGGTTCCACTCCGGCGTCGGCTCGCGGGAAGAGGAGGACTCGATGGGAAAGCCCGATGAGGCGGAGGAAGAAGAGGACATGGTGGCGCAGGAGGGCTTTTGGGGTGCTAATGCGAAGGAGATGCAGGAATAAACTGTGCGGAGTGGTTAAATAAAAGGGGATATAGTGGAGGTTTAATGCCCAAGCAGTTTCCGAGGACGTGGTGCCAGAACTGTCAAATCGTGCAGAGAAGGCGAGGAGGCAGGGCATCATGGTGAAGGATACTACAACGGTTCTGCTCTGCCACGACATGGCCCGACGAAGGAAAAGCGTAATGATTTTGGAAATGTCATTTCCAAAACCAGGGGGGCATGTGTTATCACCAGAATTTGACCGAGCCAGAGGTGGGCCGCGATCAAGATGGACGTGAAGATATGTATATGGAGGAGATACGTGAATCGGCCTTTTTTACCAAGTTGGGCTAAACTGCCCATGTATCTGTAACATATTAGATCGCATCTTAGTTTAGAAGTTAGAGTTTTGCCCGTGCACGGTTTGGTGCACGCCCGCATTAGAAAGTCCTCTGGACTATAAATATGTATCTAGGGTTTATGGAATAAACAACAACCAACGTTCAACACAAACCAATCTCGGCGCATCGCCAACCCCTTCGTCTCAAGGGTTTCTCCGGTAAGCACCATGCTGCCTAGATCGCATCTCGCGATCTAGGCAGCACGAGCTCTGCCTAGTTGTTCATGCGTTGCTCGTGCTTGAAGCCTTTTTGATGGCGAGCAACGTAGTTATCATAGATGTGTTAGGGTTAGCATTGTTCTTAGTATCATATGCTTGTCGTAGTGCAACCCTTGCGCATCTAGCCGTCCTTGTACCTCATCATGGGTGCAGGGCGGCACCCCGCTTGATCATTATTTAGTAGATCTGATCCGTTACGATTGCTCCTTGATTCATCAAGGATTAGTTTAATATCCGCAATAGTTAGGCCTTACAAAGGGTTGGAGGATCCAGCGGCATGTAGGGTGTAGTTTGCTGCCCCTAGACGAGGATGTTCCGAGGATCAACCTAGTGTTGGTTTTTAGGCCTTGTCTAGGGCTGGCTTACGATCACCGTGCGTGAGCGCGAGGCCCAATCGTGAGTAGGATGATCCGATTATGCGGTGAAAACCCCCAATCGTCGTGGATCTCATATGCTCTATCTTGATCAAGCAGGACCACCATATATTCGGCCACCTTGGACGAATCATGGGTGGATCGGCTCCATGAGCCGATTCACAGGATAACCTGAGAGCCGATCGAGGCTCATATTTAACGTGTACGTGTGTGCCCTGCAGGAAACTAAGCGAGGCATCATCCACACCTTCCTGACCGGGTATAGGTCAGGTGGCACGCCCTTGCAATTTGCATCGGCGCGCGACCAGGAGGCTTTGCGGGCCGTCGCTCTGAGGGACTGGGGCCAGCCGCAGCCCTAGTTGTTCCCGGCTCTACGGTGTTGACCAGTCACTGCCCGCCGGTGGGTTTCTGACGTCAACAAGAGTGGGCCGGCCCAGGTGGTTGTCCAGGTGGAGGTGAGGGAAAAAGAAAAAGAAAACAGAGAGGGAGAGGGGGCCCGGGTGGGCCAGGCCGTTGCATGGGCCAACGTGGCCATGTGGCCATGCGGCTGCATGTCCCACGAGGATCGAACGACCTGGGTCGTCGTTCTCCTCTGTCTATGAACGCTCGCGGCGGACGGAAAAAGAAGGCAGGGACGGCCGGAGCTCACCTGGAGCGGCGGCGGTCGACGGCGGTGTTGGGGCGGGGGTGCTGCGGGTCGAGGCAGTGTAGGGACGGCCCGACAGCGCTCCTCCTCTTCCGCAGCGTCTTCCCCGGCGGTGTTGGCTCACAGCACCTCCCGGTCCGGCAGCGTGGGCGTCTGTCTCCGGCGGACCTGGGCGGCGTGAATAGGCGCATTAGGACAAGGGGAAGAGGGTGAACAAGATGGGGCATAGAGGGAGGGACGCAGACGTCGGGGCGAGCCCGAGCTTCTCGCTAACCGCACGGTGACCACGGCGGTGGTGATCCTGCCGGCGTGCGAGCGGGAAGGGGGCGCCTCGGTGCTTTTTGTTGGTGCTCTGGGGTGGTGGGAGAGAGGTGTGGAGTGGAGAGGAGTGGGCGGGGTGGGCTTTTATAGCCGGAGGGAGGCGCGTGGGTGGTGTGCACCGTGGCTGCGGCCAATGGAGGGCCGTGCGGGAGGCGACGGACAATGGCTGCGCATTTGGTGACGTAGGGGCGGCGCGGGGTGATGACGTCGTAGGGCTGGCGTCATCAGAGGAGGGTACGGGCGCGGGAAAGGGGAGAGGTTGAGCGGGAGAGGGCAGGGGTCGAGCGGGAGAGGGTTCCCTACGTGCGTGTGTTTTTCCCTCTTGGGCTCCGTTAGGTTTTCGGTTAGAGGGGTGGCTGATGGTGCTGGGATTGTTGGAGGGAGAGGGAGGGGTCCAGGGGGTACCTGTTCTTGGGCTGACGGTCAGAGAGGAGCAACACAGGGGCGGGTGGTGCTGGTGCACTATGGCCCGGTCATGTAAGAGAGGGAAGGGAAAGAGGGAGGGGGTGGTGTTCTTCTAGGGTTTGTAAGAGAGAGGGGAGGAATGCAGGTGTGGGGCTTCCCAAGGTAGAGCAAGGTAGAGAGAGAGAGGAGTAATGGCAAGTATTGTCATACAAGCAACATGGCTGGCCCCATTTCTTGCTAAGTAGAACTAGATCACAAGTGAGATCAAGTGACATGGTTTAGAAGAAAAAGGTCAAAGCAAAAGAATTGGAGAAATAAGGAAAATGAGAGGTGGTGTGGTGGTGATGATGTCAACCTGATATTTGAAACAAAAAGGTAGGGAGAAGAGAGTGTGCATGGTGGTGTTTGAACAAGTGATGACAAAGTTTACACAAGATTGTCATAAAAGGTGGATGTGAATGGTGGTGATAATGGTGGTACCCAAGTTGAATTTTGAAGAAAGATCAAAGAGTAGGTGAGAAGGAGTAGTAGGGTTATTCTGGGAGTTTTGTATTTGCACAAGTCAAATTGGCTAGCAAAAATTCATGGTTCACCACATGATTATTTGAGATGTATTGTTGGTAATGACCATACCATGGATATTTAATCACAGATCAAATAGCCTTTAATTTATTTTGGTGTCTATGGCTTTATTTTTGATGGAGATTAAACTAATAGGCTTACTTGAAATATTTGAAAAAGAGGAGAGGTCTTAGAAGAGTAGAATAATCCATAGAGGAATAGAAATGTAGATCATTCTATTTTATTTTAGGAAACCAAATCTACAAATAAAAGCTTTTACAATATTTTAGTGTCACATAAAGTAAGGATAAGCCATTTGGTAAATACTTTGTGCCAAAATAAAACTATGTCTTTTTAGAAACTCTTTTGTGATTCCATGATCAAAGGTGATCATAGTCAAATTTTTAATAATGAAAGATTTTTGGCAAGATCCTTTTAAGATTTGGAGTCAGGACAAAACAACAAGAGGTTTTGGGGTTTAGGTCAAAAGGTTCAATTATTTTTAAAGAGAGGAGGTTATGGTAATACAAGAGTGGCCATAGCTCAGGTATTTTTCTTGAGACAAGAATATGTGAGTTGAGGTAGTTATATCAATCAAAAGAGGCATATGGTTTTATGTAGTGGCATGGAGAATGAAAAATTTTTTTTTTCCAGAGCCACACCTGTGTTTTATTTAGTGAGTTGCTTGTTTTACCAATAGAGGTGTTGTTCTAGGAGATAACTCAAGACAATTGCAACAAGCACAACAAGACCATTCCTCTTCTAACAGATCAAGGCAATATAAATACAAGCAGAACAAGACAAATCATCTTAATTAGTTTTTAGAAAAAGTTTTTGTTACTCCTGATTTTTGCACTAAGGACAACAAAACATGGTTGCAAAAGTTGGGGTGTTACAAGTACTGCGGGATGGCGACCTCGCCCTTCAGCGTCGTCTCCTTGACGTAGAACCAATATTTTCTCCATTGCGCATGCGCCTTCTTCGGGAGCGCCTTGTCGATGAAGGCCTCCCCAAGCTTCACTTGGAACGTGATCCCGCCGACCGGAACGAGCGTTTGGTCACTCTTGCTCATCCGGCCCGCCCTGCCATGGAAGATTTCCAACCACAACGAAAAATAGGGCGGGCAGCCCAGATAGCACTCGCACAACGCCACGATCAGCGAGATCTGCTGGACATTGTGCGGGCCGAGGTTGGAAATCTTGATATTGTAGAACGCCAGCAGCTGGCGCAAAAAGGAGGAGGTCGGCCCTGCGAAGCTGCGGTCGAGGAAGCTCATGAAGATCACACACTCCCTCGTCCGCGGCATCGGCTCGGTCTCGCTCGCCACCGACACTCTTCACCTCTCCCGATTCATCTCGGGGATCACGCCCGTAGAGATGTAGGCGATCAAGGCCTCCTTGGTCACCTTGGACCTCGTCCACCCCTTCACCGCCACCTGGATCGTCGGAGCTAGGAGAAATGGAGGCTAAGAGCTTGCGGGCGAGAAGAACGAAGAAGAAGGGAATGGTGCGAAGTAATTTGCCCTAAGTCACGCCCGACGTTTTATACCACCTCACTCGGCTCAGATAAGGAAGGATATCCACCGTTCAGATCTGTCCCGTAGTCGGCGCCCGAAGATCAGCGGCCCAGATTCGCGGTTGAGTTAACTGGCTGACCGTTAACTAGCTGTTACCCGTCACATCAAGCCTCAATGGTCAACTACGGCGCAATGGCTCATGCCTCGGTCAACATGAAACTAGACGTTTGGACCGCCACGTCTGTCCTCCGGACGATTTGCGCCGACTGACATGTGTCGACTGGCTTACACCGAATGGACTACGCCGACTTGTTCACATCCATTGATATACGCCGACAGACCTACGTCGACTTGCTCACGCTGACTAGATTACTCCGACTGTCCATATCGCCTGGTGTAGGGATTTGTAGCATAGAAAACAAAATTTTTCCTACCGCAAGAACGAATAACAAGCCAAGATCTAATCTAGTAGATGGTAGCAACGAGGCGAAGATCAACATACCCTCGAAGATCGCTAAGCGTTAACGAGATAAATCTCGTGGTGGATGTACTTGATCACTTGCCGCTTTCAAAAGCGCGTAGAAGATCTTGACGGTGCCACAATCGGGCAGCACCTCCGCACTCGGTCACACGTATGGTGTTGATGACGACGTCCTTCTCCCTGTTCCAGCGCGCAGCAGATGTAGTAGATCCTCCTCAGAATCCCGCCAGCACGACGGCGTGGTGACGGTGGTGTTGGAGATCTCCGGCAGGGCTTCGCCGCAAGTGCTGCGGGAGAAGGAGGAGGAGGGTGTAGCTAGGGTTTGGGCGCAGGGTGGTGCTGCTACTTGGGAGCTAGGGCTGCGACTTGAGGTGCCCTTGGGGTGCCCCTTGGTCCCTTTAAATAGGTGTCCAAGCCCCTTGGGTCGTCCATAAACCTGCCCCCAAGTTTGACTGAGTTCCGACAGGTTTCCGGTTCCAAAAACCTACTCCTACTCGGACTCTTTTGCCAATTCCGAAATTGCATTAAGGAAAGACTCTTTTTCCCTTAAGGCAACGTGGTTGCACCTATTATGGAACCGTCCGGACTTCCTTAGACAGCCCGGGTCGTCTCGGACACTTCCGGAACCTTCCATAATATTCCGGACTATTCCGGTCCTTCCAAAACCTTCTAGAAGCTCCGGTCAAAACACCGGACTTTTTCCGAACCCCGGAAAATGACTTCCCATATATGAATCTTATTCTCCGGACCATTCCGAACCTCCTCGTGATGTCTCGGATCTCATCCGAGACTCCGAACAATATTCGAGCTCCATTCCATATTCCATATCTACTTAAAACGACATCAAACTTTAAGTGTGTCACCCTACAGTTCGAGAACTATGCGGACATGATCGAGAATCCTCTCCGATCAATAACTAATAGCGGGACCCCGAGATCCATAATAGCTCCCACATATTCAACGATGACTTCGTGATCGAAAGAACCATTCACATAAAATAACAATTCCTTTTGTCTCACGATATTTTACTTATCCGAAGTTTGATCGTCGGTATCTCCATACCTAGTTCAACCTCGTTACCGATGAGTACTCTTTACTCGTACCGTGATATGATATCCATTGTGAACCAGTCACATGCTTGCAAGCTAATTGGATGTCATTCCACCGAGAGGGCCCAGAGTATATCTAGCCGTCATCGGGATGGACAAATCCCACTCGTGATCCATATGCCTCAACTCATACTTTCTGAATACTTAATCCCATCTTTATAACCACCCATTTACGCAATGGCGTTTGATGTAATCAAAGTACCCTTCCGGTTTAAGTGATTTACATGATCTCATGGTCGAAGGACTAGGTAACTATGTATCGAAAGCTTATAGCAAGTTGAACTTAATGAATTGATCTCATGCTACACTTATTTGGGTGTATGTCCATTATATCATTCACCCAATGACATAACCTTGTTATTAACAACATCCAATGTTCATGATCACGAAACCATGATCATCTATTAATCAACTAGCTAGTTATACAAGAGGCTTACTAGGGACTCCTTGTTGTTTCCATAACACACATGTATCAATGTTTCGGTTAATACAATTATAGCATGGGATGTAAACATTTATCATGAACACTAAGATATAACAATAACTAATTTATTATTGCCTCTTGGGCATATCTCCAACAGTCTCCCACTTGCACTAGAGTCAATAATCTAGTTTACATTTGTAAAGATATAACACCTTGGCCTTCTGGTGCTTATCATGTTTTGCTCACGGGAGAGGTTTCAGTCAACGGATCTGACACACTCAGAAACGTATGTATTTTTTAATTCATTTGCGTCTCAACGCATCACTCATTTTCCAAATGAGTCGACATTAATCATATATGTTCAGTCTTCTGGTGGAACCTTAATTCTGCGGTCTGAAATATGTCACTAATATTGTCACACACAATATAGCTTCAAAGTTCTGACACTATCAGAACTACACCAAGTTCTCAAAGAACTCCTCGACTTAAACATCCTCAGTCATTGTTAAAACAATGACATAATCTGCCTTAGTTTATAGAATCCGTCACAATATCTAGAACTCATCTAAATCTAGCATAGACTTCTTCTAGCTCATTGTGCTACCTTTTAAACAACACTTAGCCTAATTGAGATTGAAATTTTATTTTGATATGTGACCAAACTAATATCGGTGCAACACCTTACAGCGATTTGTTTTTCATTACCCCACACAAAACTATATATATATCCTTGGTTCTTCTAAAGCACTCAGAAATATTATTACTGTTGTCCAATGATCAACATGAATCATTCTGGTATATGCTCGTAACACTTTAGAGCACAGGACATCTGATTTTGTACATATTATTCGTGATCTAAAATCACTCATGTGTTTTTACTCATCGAGTTTCAAATACACTCAAGTCTTGTTAAACCTTTACATGGAAAAGAACACCTTCTTAATATTTTTATATTGAACTACTTCAATATTCATTCTATGTACTTTGACTTAAACTTATTATGTGTTTCAATCTATCTCCATATATCTTGACACTAAATATGTTTCAGTCCATATCCTTTCATTGAAGTTAATTCTCAATGAAACCTTTTAATCACATCAAGTATATAATTACATCATTTATAATCAATGATATGTTATCCACATATAATATTATAACTATGTTTCAGTACTCCCACTTAATTTCTTGCAAATGCAAGCATCTTCATCGTTTCTGATGAAATCAAAACTCTTTGATTATTTCATCTGGTGAAGATTCCAACTCCGTGATACTTACTTCATCCAGTGAAGTTTATATACCTATCTAGTATTCCACAGACTAGCAAAACCCTTTGGTTTGTATCTAGTATACATCCTTCATACACACTGATACGTCCAAAACGTATCTACTTTCCCGAACACTTTTGCTATTGTTTTGCCTCTAATTTGTGTATTTTGGATACAACTAACACGGACTAACGCTGTTTTCAGCAGAATTGCTCTGGTGTCTCGTTTTTGTGCAGAAATCCAACTTTCGGGAAAATCCTCGGAATTTCTTCAGATGGCCCTATTTTACCAAAATATTGACGGAGCCAGAAGGGCAAAGGAGGTGGAGGCCCGAGGGCCCCACACCATATGGCGGCGCGGCCCGGGGGGGCCCGCGCGGCCATGTGGTGTGGCCCCTCGGCTGGCCTCCGACGCCCCCTTTGGACTACTTATCGGGTTCGACCTAAAAACGCACGGGGAGAAGTCGAAGTCGCCGTAAACCCTCCGGAGAGCCGCCACATCGCGAAACTCCGTCGCGGGAGCCAGAAGTCTCCGTTCTGGCACTCCGCCGGGACGGGGAATTGGAGGAGATCTTCACCGCCATCACCGCCAACGCCTCTCCATCAACCAGCAATGTTTCCCCCATCCATGTGTGAGTAATTCCCCCGCTGTAGGCTGAAGGGGATGGTAGGGATTGGATGACATTGGTCATGTAATAGTCATAAGATTGTTAGGGCATAGTGCCTAGTATCCGTAGATGTCACTTTTATGATATTGTTGCAACTTGTTATGCTTAATGCTTGTCACTAGGGCCCGAGTGCCATGATCTCGGATCTGAACATGTTATTGATTCATGAAGATATTCGTTGTTTATGATCTTACCTGCAAGTTGTATACACATGTCGCTGTCCGGAACCAATGGCCCCGAAGTGACGAAATCGGGACAACCGGAGGGGATGGTAGTGATGTGAGGATCACATGTGTTCACGGAGTGTTAATGCTTTGCTCCGGTACTCTATTAAAAGGAGTACCTTAATATCCAAGTAGTTTCCCTAGAGGCCCGGCTGCCACCGGCTGGTAGGACAGAAGATGTTGTGCAAGTTTCTCATTGCGAGCACGTACGACTAAATATGGAACACATGCCTATTGATTGATTAGTACTTGGATACCGTTTTATTATTATCTGCAAATGCCCCTGCTTTGATTGTTACATGAGTTTCTCTCATCCATGCAACGCCCGTTAAATATGTCCCTATGCCTACAGTATTTTAATCGTGCTGTTTATTATAATCACTACTGTTGTCTTTATTTCACTGCTGCTGTTATTTCACTATTTCCACTGCCATAAAACTGTTACTACTGATAAACTCTTGCGAGCAAGTCTGTTTCCAGGTGCAGCTGAATTGACAACTCCGCTCGTTAAGGCTTACAAGTATTCTTTGTCTCCCCTTGTGTCGAATCAATAAATTGGGTAATACTTCCCTCGAAGACCGTTGCGATCCCCTATACTTGTGGTTCATCAAGACTATTTTCCGGCGCCGTTGCCGGGGAGCATAGCTTTATTTGGAAGTTCACTTGGATTGATATTGTTCGCTGCAAATTCTCCATTATGGGTAAACCTCGCGATACTAAGATCGCCATATTACCATCCACTACAAGAAAAGGTACAACTCGAGTACCTCTGCTGCTCTTGATTCACCATCTCGTGATTGATAAACTTGTTTCACCGCCACATGCTTTGCGTCGTTGGTACTTCTGCTGAATCTGAAAATTCTCATAATATTGATAATGTTTCTGCTGTGCTTGATGATAGTGGTTCATTGGGATCTTTTCTAGATGCTACAATTGCTAAGTCTAGACAAATTGAAAATACTCAAACTCCTAATGAAAATGCTGCTACACCTGTTAATTCACCTGAGTCTGTTAAATATTCTAGTGATGATCTTGATGAAGATTATGTAGAGCTAGATGACGATTTTATTGAAAAATGCAATGCTACTACTGATGCAAGAAAAATTAAAAAGTTGCTTGCAGAACATGCTGTTAGATATAAACCATCTCCTGATCCTAAATTTGCCACATCTCCTATAAACATTAGGGATAAAGATTATGATTTTTCTCTTGACCTATCTCATATAGCTATTGTTGAGAAAACACCCTTTTGTGGTACTGAAAAAGAAAGTGTTGTTGAACACTTGACTGAGTTATCTACTCTTAGTGGCGTGTTTTCTGATGATGTCAATATGCGTACTTATTTTGTCGCTAAAATTTTTCCTTTCTCATTAAAGGATGATGCTAAAACTTGGTATAATAATTTGCCTCGTGGTTCTATTAAAAGTCCAACTGACTTGCGTGATGTTTTCTTTCGAAAATACTTTCCTGCTAGTGCTCAACATGCTGCTTTGCAGAGAATTTATAATTTTGACCAGGAAGATGGAGAGAAATTGCCTGAGGCTTGGGCTAGATTTTGCTCTCTTATTAGAGCTCAGCCTGACCATGATTTAGAAAAGCATGATTTACTTGATATATTTTATAGTGGACTAACTATTGAGTCTAGGGCATACCTGGATAGTTGTGCTGGTTGTGTTTTCAGGAAAAGAACCCCAGAAGACGCTGAAGAATTATTGGCTAAAATAGGCCGGAATCATGATGATTGGTCTACACCTGAACCAACCTCGACACCGATAGTGAAGAAGAGGGGTATGATTAAATTGAATGATGAAGATATGAGGGAAGCCAAGAAGTCTCTTAAGGAGAAGGGTATTAAACCCGAAGATGTGAAGAATTTACCTCCTATAGAAGATATATGTGAGACAATTCCCCCTTCATCCATGATTGAGGTACACTCGCTTCAACACTTTACTAGGGAAGATATTCCGTATTCAAAATCTCCTGCTCAATGCTTAGATGAATTTGATAATTATATTGTTAAGCAAGAAAACTTTAATATGAGAGTAGAGAATCATTTAATGGAAAATTCTCGAGCTATTAGTGAATTGCATGGTATTGTGGAGAGAACCTCCAATGATGTTAAGATACTTGTTAAACATTTTCAAATGGTTCAAACTCAAATTGATCAACTTACTAAAGTGCAAAATGACTTGTTGGGAAATAATTCTAAAGAAAAACATGCTTGTGAAGTAACAACTAGAGGTGGTGCTTCTACCCAGGATCCTCTATATCCTGAAGGGCATCCCAAAAGAGTTGAACAAGATTCTCAACTAATTAAAACTAGTGCTCCATCTAAGAAAAAGAAAAAGAAACATAAGAATGTTGTAGAATCCTCTGAACCTTGTTAATGATCCTAATAGTATTTCTATTTCTGATGCTGAAACTGAAAGTGGTAATGAACATGAGGAAGATAATGATAAGAATGATACTCCTGATAAAGAAGAAATCGAAAAAGAACCTGAAAAGCCTGCTAAAAATAAAAAGTACACTAAAGAAGACTTTATTACTGAGAAGCATGGTAATGAAAGAGAACCTTGGGTTCAAAAGCAAATGCCTTTTCCTGCTAAGAAACTAAAATCAAAGGAGGAGGAACATTATAATAAATTTTGTGATTGGATGAAACCTTTATTTTTGCAAATCCCTTTGACCGATGCTATTAAATTACCTCCTTATTCAAAGTATATGAAAGATATTGTTACTAACAAAAGGAAAGTCCCCAATGAGGAGATTTCCACTATGCTCGCTAATTACTCCTTCAATGGTAAGATTCCAAAGAAGTTGGGCGACCCAGGTATACCGACTATTCCTTGTTCCATCAAGAATAATTATGTTAGAACTGCTCTATGTGATTTGGGAGCAGGTGTGAGTGTAATGCCTTTTTCTCTTTATAAGAGACTTGATTTAGATAAATTGATACCAACTCGATATATCTTTGCAAATGGCTGATAAATCTACTGCTATTCCTGTTGGTTTATGTGAAAATGTTCCTGTTCAAGTTACTCGACATTGCTTGATATTAACTGATTTCGTTGTGTTGGAAATGCCCGAAGATGATAATATGTCCATTATTCTTGGAAGACCCTTTCTTAATACTGCAGGGGCTGTTATTGATTGCAATAAAGGCATGGTTACTTTCAATGTTGATGATAAGGAACACACTTGTCTATTTTCCCAAGAGGATTGATAAAGTATGTGGAGTCAATACAATTTTTAATGTGAAAACTATCAAAGTGGGATCCATTGATTGTCCTATATATGAGCCTAAAGAAGAATATCAAACTCTTGTGATTGGATCCATATCAATTCAGTATAAGGTAACATGATTGATTTGAGGTTTATTTCTTCTTATGTCATATAAAATTTATTTGGTAGCAAGACTTGATCAACCTTGTTAACAAGTATATTTTATTGCATAAAAGAGCTAAACAACATTTCTTTCTTTCTTTCTCCCTTCACCTATTTTACTTGCTGTAGCACTTTTGTTTTGCAATATGCTTTAGTCATTTAAGATTTTAGAAATCGTTTTCCTGCGCAGTAATCATTAATTAATACCCAGAAATGTGCATTTTTCGAAGTTCTCTAAAAATTACAAAAATTACACCGTTGGTCCTATTTTTCGACGAGGCACCCGGGAGCACCGGAGGATGACCTGTGGGGCACCAGGGGTGCCACACCATAGGCCGGCGCGGCCAGCAAGGGGGCCGCGCCACCATGTGGTGTGGGCCACCCCTTGCCCCACTTCACCATCTCTTTCTCCCAGCACCTTCTCTCTCCCGAAAAAGCTCGTACCAAGTTTCTCTCACTCGTGTTTCTGCTCAAGAACTCGCGATTTTTCGATCTCTTTGCTCAGCCCAGATTTCTGTCTGAAATTTGGCACATTTACTCCTTGGTATGTGACTCCTTTGATTGTCCAATTAGAATTTCATTTGGTTGAGTATATCTTGAGTATTTTGCTGCTGTAGATAACATGTTTAGTGAGCTTGCATGCCTGTTCTAAGTGTAAGCAATTAGTTTTGATGCATGTTTAGTACTCTAGCAAGTTCCTATAGTAGTTCCCTTCAATTACACACCTTGAAATCAAATTTTATAATGATTGTTGAAAATTTCAGAAAATGGAAGGAGGTGTGCCCCAATTGAACCAAGAAGAGTTGGAGGTACAGCACGTTATGAGAGTCCATCGTGAAGAGGGAGTATACCCCTCTTATTACCCATGTACGGACTTTATGCGGAACGCAGGAATCCTGCAAGATGTGCAAACACTAATTTCCAATGCAGGATTGGGAAATTTTGCTGTTGGTGAACCTCACCAATATGCTAAACTAACGGTGTCGGTTGTGCAGGATTTCGAATTTCACCGGTCTCGAACTGACCCCATGGTCCGGTATAAAATTTATAACAAAACCATTGACTTGCCTTTTAGTGATTTTTGCACAGCGATTAGAGTGCCGCAGTGGGGATCCTGCGAGAAGATCAGGGGAACACCGCGGGAGCTCTCAGATCTTTATACAAGGATTTGTAATGGGAGGAGCCTCTCCAATGATGGTGGTAAGATTAGTAGCATTCCACATCCAGCCATCCGCTACTTTGCCTATTTCATTACAAAGTGCGTTCTTGCAAGAAGGACTGGAGGTAAATTATCTGTCCCAGACTTGGCTTTCTTAGCTGCTGCTTTGCAACAGGATAGGACTTATAATTTGGGTGCTTTAATAGCTTGTAGACTTGCTACTAACCGTGAGAAAGGAGGAATTTGTGGAGGTCTTATTGCCTCTCGCTTATTGGCTATACATGGTGTAGGTCCTCACCATTTAGATATTCCGCTTTCTATAGAGAAACTTGATGTTTTCTCCATGATCGAGCATGAGTTTATTTCAGATGCATCTAGTTTGAACAACTCTGCATTATAGGATAACTTTGTATAAGAAAAGTTGGAGTATAACTAAGAAAATTGAAAAATTAGTACGCTTGCCTGCACCTGCTTTGTTTAACCTTGATGCCAGGGACGGGTGGTCGATCACAGAAAATGAGCTAAACGCATACATAGAAAGAGAAAGCCGCCGTGTGAGGGAAGATGCGGAGGAGACCGAGGAGCATCCCGACTCTTCATCCGATGCAGCAAGCTCCTCATATCAACATCATGGTCATGTGGAGCCTCCACGATATTCTTCTGCACAGGGGCCCTATTACCACTCCATGTATGATCCACCGGCGTGGAACTCCGACCCTCGTTGGGAATGAACTACACTTGGGCCAAAAGCCTAAGCTTGGGGGGAGGTATACCGGCATCACTCATTCTTTGCATATTATGGTTGCTGGATGCTGATACGCGTAGATGCACACGTCCGTTGGGAACCCCAAGTGGAAGGTATGATGCGTATAGAAGCAAGTTTCCCTCAGTATGAAACCAAGGTTTAATCGAACCAAGTAGGAGCCAAGAAGCACGTTGAAGGTTGATGGTCGCGAAATGTGATGCGGCGCAACACCGGGGATTCCGGCGCCAACGCGGAACCTGCACAACACAACCCAAGTACTTTGTCCCAACGAAACAGTGAGGTTGTCAATCTCACCGGCTTGCTGTAACAAAGGATTAAACGTATCGAGTGGAAGATGTTTGCAAAGAAAACAGTAAAACACAATTGCAGTAGATTGTATGCTATGTAAAGAATAGGACCGGGGTCCACAGTTCACTAGAGGTGTCTCTCCCATAAGATAAAAGCATGTTGGGTGAACAAATTACAGTCGGGCAATTGACAAATAGAGAAAAGCATAACAATGCATATACATGACATGATAAATATAGTGAGATTTAATTGGGCATTACGACAAAGTACATAGACCGCCATCCAACTGCATCTATGCCTAAAAAGTCCACCTTCATCGAGCATAAATACTCCCTCTTGGAGTTAAGAGTAAAAACTTGGCCAGAGCCTCTACTAATAACGGAGAGCATGCAAGATCATAAACAACACATGAACAATAGATTGATAATCACCATAATCATAGTACTCTCTATCCATCGGATCCCGACAAACACAACATATAGAATTACATATAGATGATCTTGATCATGTTAGGCAGCTCACAAGATCCAACAATGAAGCACAACAAGGAGAAGACGACCATCTAGCTACTGCTATGGACCCATGGTCCAGGGGTGGACTACTCACTCATCACTCCGGAGGCGACCATGGCGGTGTAGAGTCCTCCGGGAGATGAATCCCCTCTCCGGCAGGGTGCCGGAGGCGATCTCCAGAATCCCCCGAGATGGGATTTGCGGCGGCGGCGTCTCTGTAAGGTTTTCCGTATCGTGGCTCTCGGTACTGGGGGTTTCGCGACGGAGGCTTTAAGTAGGCGGAGGGTCAACGCGGGGGGCCACACGAGGGGCCCGGGGGGTAGGTCGGCGCGGCCGGGGCTTGGGACGCGCCGGCCACCCTCCTCGGCCTCCTCGTGGCCCCACTTCGTTAGGTCTTCGGTCTTCCGGAAGCTTCGTGCAAAAATAGGACCCCGGGCGAAAGTTTCGTCCAATTCCGAGAATATTTCTTTACTAGGATTTCTGAAACCAAAAACAGCAGAAAACAACAGAACTGGCTCTTCGGCATCTTGTTAATAGGTTAGTTCCAGAAAATGCATAAATATGACATATAATGTGCATAAAACATGTAGGAATCATCAATAAAGTAGCATGGAACATAAGAAATTATCGATACGTTGGAGACGTATCAGCATCCCCAAGCTTAGTTCTGCTCGTCCCGAGCAGGTAAAACGATAACAAAGATAATTTCTGAAGTGACATGCCATCATAATCTTGATCATACTATTTGTAAACATATGTAATGAATGCAGCGATCAAAACAAAGGTAATGACATGAGTAAACAACTGAATCATAAAGCAAAGACTTTTCATGAATAGTACTTCAAGACAAGCATCAATAAGTCTTGCATAAGAGTTAACTCATAAAGCAATAAATCAAAGTAAAGGTGTTGAAGCAACACATAGGAAGATTAAGTTTCAGCGGTTGCTTTCAACTTGTAACATGTATATCTCATGGATATTGTCAACATAAAGTAATATAACAAGTGCAATATGCAAGTATGTAGGAATCAATGCACAGCTTCACACAAGTGTTTGCTTCTTAGGTGGAAGGAGATAGGTAAAGCTGACTCAACAATAAAAGTAAAAGAAAGGTCCTTCAAAGAGGAAAGCATCGATTGCTGTATTTGTGCTAGAGCTTTTATTTTGAAAACATGAAACAATTTTGTCAACGGTAGTAATAAAGCATATGAGTTATGAAAATTATATCTTACAAGTTGCAAGCCTCATGCATAGTATACTAATAGTGCCCGCACCTCGTCCTACTTAACTTGGACTACCGGATCTTCGCATGCCATGTTTCAACCAAGTGTCACAAAGGGGTACCTCCATGCTGCCTCGTACAAAGGTCTAAGGAGAATGCTCGCATTTCGGATTTCTCGCTTTTGATTATTCTCAACTTAGACATCCATACCGGGACAACATGGACAACAGATAATGGACTCCTCTTAAATGCATAAGCATGTAGCAAAGTTATTATTCTCATATGAGATTGAGGATATATGTCCAAAACTGAAACTTCCACCATGGTTCATGGCTTTAGTTAGCGGCCCAATGTTCTTCTCTAACAATTTTGCATGCTCCAACCTCTAAAATGATAGACCTTCAGACAAGACGGACATGCATAGCAACTCACATGATATTCAACAATAGTTGATGGCGTTCCCCGTAAGCATGGTTATCGCACAACGAGCAACTTAATAAAATATAAAGTGCATAAGTACATATTCAATACTACGATAGTTTTTAAGGCTATTTTGTCCCATGAGCTATATATTGCAAAGGTGAATGATGGATTTTAAAGGTAGCACTCAAGCAATTTACTTTGGAATGGCGGAGAAATACCATGTAGTAGGTAGGTATGGTGGACACAAATGGCATAGTAGTTGGCTCAAGGATTTTGGATGCATGAGAAGTATTCCCTCTCGATACAGGGTTTAGGCTAGCAAGGTTATTTGAAGCAAACTCAAGGATGAACAAGTGCAGCAAAACTCACATAAAAGACATATTGTAAACATTATAAGACTCTACACTATCTTCCTTGTTGTTCAAAACTCAATACTAGATATTATCTAGACCTTAGAGAAACCAAATATGCAAACCAAATTTTAGAAAGCTCTATGTATTTCTTCATTAATGGGTGCAAAGCATATGATGCAAGAGCTTAAACATGAGCACAACAATTGCCAAGTATCACATTATCCAAGACATTTTAGAATTACTACATGTAGCATTTTCCAATTCCAACCATATAACAATTTAACGAAGAAGAAACTTCGCCATGAACATTATGAGTAAAGCCTAAGGACACATGTGTCCATATGCAACAGCGGAGCGTGTCTCTCTCCCACAAAGTGAATGCTAGGATCCATCTTATTCAAACAAAAACAAAAACAAAAACAAACCGACGCTCCAAGTAAAGAACACAAGATGTGATTGAATAAAAATATAGTTTCGGGGAGGAACCCGATGATGTTGTCGATGAAGAAGGGGATGCCTTGGGCATCCCCAAGCTTAGACGCTTGAGTCTTCTTAAAATATGCAGGGGTGAACCACGGGGGCATCCCCAAGCTTAGAGCTTTCACTCCTCTTGATCATAGTATATCATTCTCCTCTCTTGACCCTTGAAAACTTCCTTCACACCAAACTTCAAGCAAACTCATTAGAGGGTTAGTGCACAATTAATAATTCACTCATTCAGAGGTGACACAATCATTATTTTCACTTCTGGACATTGCATAATGCTACTGGACATTAGTGGATCAGAGAAATAAATCCAACATAGCAAAAGAGGCAATGCGAAATAAAAGGCAGAATCTGTCAAAAACAGAACAGTCCGTAAAGACGAATTTAGAAATGGCACCAGACTTGCTCAAATGGAAAAACTCAAAACTAATGAAAGTTGCGTACATATCTGAGGATCACGCTCGTAAATTGGCAGATTTTTTCGAATTTTCTACAGAGAATTGTGCCCAGATTCGTGACAGACAGCAATGCTGTTTCTGCGCAGCGATCCCAAATATAACATCAACTTTGACATAGAAACTTTACTTGGCACAAAAACTTGATAAGGAGAGGTTGCTACAGTAGTAAACAACTTCCAAGACTCAACAAAACAAAAAATTGCTGTAGGTAAAAACATGGGTTGTCTCCCATAAGCGCTTTTCTTTAACGCCTTTCAGCTAGGCGCAGAAAGTGCAAATCAAGTAACATCGAGAGTAGAAGCATCAACATCATAGCTTGTTCTAATAATAGAATCAAAAGTCAACTTCATTCTCTTTCTAGGGAAGTGTTCCATACCTTTCTTGAGAGGAAATTGGTATTTAATATTACCTTCCCTCATATCAATAACAGCACCAACAGTTCGAAGAAAAGGTCTTCCCAACACAATTGGACAAGATGCATTGCATTCGATATCCAAGACAACAAAATCAACGGGGACAAGGTTATTGTTAACCGTAATATGCACATTATCAATCCTCCCCAAAGGTTTCTTTTTAACATTATCAGCAAGATTAACATCCAAATAACAATTCTTCAATGGTGGCAAGTCAAGCATATCATAAATCTTTTTAGGCATAACGAAATACTTGCACCAAGATCACATAAAGCATTACATTCAAAGTCATTGAATTTCATTTTAATGATGGGCTCCCAACCATCTTCTAACTTTCTAGGAATAGAAGTTTCAAGTTTTAGTTTCTCTTCTCTAGCTTTTATGAGAGCATTTGTAATATGTTTTGTAAAGGCTAAATTTATAGCACTAGCATTAGGACTTTTAGCAAGTTTTTGTAAGAACTTTATAACTTCAGAGATGTGGCAATCATCAAAATCTAAATCATTATGAGCTACAGCAATGGGATCATTATTCCCAAGGTTGGAAAAAATTTCAGCAGCTTTATCACAAGCAGTTTCAAGCAGTTTTAGCAATTTCGAGCGCTTTGTACGCTTTGCTCTAGGAGTAGAAACATTGCCAACACCAATTATTTTACCATTGATAGTAGGAGGTGCAGCAACATGTGAAGATTTAGCATTACTAGTGGTGGTAATAGTCCAAACTTTAGCTACATTATTCTCTTTAGCTAGTTTTTCATTTTCTTCTATATCCCACCTAGCACGTAGTTCAACCATTAATCTTATATTCTCATTAATTCTAACTTGGATGGCATTTGCTGTAGTAGTAATCTTATTATCAATATCATTATTAGGCATAACTTTCAATTTTAAAAGATTAACATCAGAGGCAAGCCTATCAACTCTAGAAGCAATAGTATCAATTTGATCAAGCTTTTCCTCAACAGATTTGTTAAAAGCAGTTTGTGTACTAATAAATTCTTTAAGCATGGCTTCAAGACCAGAGGGTACACTCCTATTATTATTGTAAGAATTCCCATAAGAATTACCATAACCATTACCATTAGCAGAAGGATATGGCCTATAGTTATTACCGAGTTGTTCCTATAAGCATTGTTGTTGAAATTATTATTTTTAATGAAATTCACATCAACATTTTCTTCTTGAGCAACCAATGAAGCTAAAGGAACATTATTTGGATCAACATTAGATCTACCATTCACAAGCATAGACATAATCACATCAATCTTATCATTCAAGGAAGAGGTTTCTTCAATAGAATTTACCTTCTTACCTTGTGGAGCTCTTTCCGTGTGCCATTCAGAGTAATTTATCATCATATCATCAAGAAGTTTTGTAGCCGCCCCCAATGTGATGGACATAAAGGTACCTCCAAGCAGCTGAATCCAATAAATTCCGCGAAGAAAAATTTAGTTCTGCATAGAAGGTTTGGATGATCATCCAAGTAGTCGATCCATGGGTTGGGCAATTCTTTACCAAAGTTTTCATTCTCTCCCAAGCTTGAGCAACATGTTCAGTATCTAATTGTTTAAAATTCATTATGCTACTTCTCAAAGATATAATTTTAGCGGGAGGATAATATCTACCAATAAAAGCATCCTTGCATTTAGTCCATGAATCAATACTATTCTTAGGCAAAGATAGCAACCAATCTTTAGCTCTTCCTCTTAATGAGAAAGGAAACACTTTCAATTTAATAATATCACCATCTACATCTTTATACTTTTGCATTTCACAAAGTTCAACAAAATTATTGAGATGGGCAGCAGCATCATCGAACTAGCACCGTAAAATTGTTCTCTCATGACCAGATTTAGTAAAGCGGGTTTAATTTCAAAGAATTATGCTCGTAGTAGCAGGTGGAGCAATAGGTGTGCATAGGAAATCATTATTATTTGCATTTGTGAAGTCACACAATTTAGTATTTTCATGGTTGGCCATTTTAGCAACGAGTAAATAAAACAAACTAGATAAAGTAAATGCAAGTAACTAATTTTTTTGTGTTTTTGATATAGAGAGCAAGACAGTAAATAAAGTAAAACTAGCAACTAATTTTTTTGTGTTTTGATTTAGTGCAGCAAACAAAGTAGTAAATAAAATAAAGCAAGACAATAACAAAGTAAAGAGATTGAGAAGTGGAGACTCCCCTTGCAGCGTGTCTTGATCTCCCCGGCAACGGCGCCATAAATTTAGCTTGATACGCGTAGATGCACACGTCCGTTGGGAACCCCAAGTGGAAGGTATGATGCGTATAGAAGCAAGTTTCCCTCAGTATGAAACCAAGGTTTAATCGAACCAGTAGGAGCCAAGAAGCACGTTGAAGGTTGATGGTCGCGAAATGTGATGCGGCGCAACACCGAGGATTCCGGCGCCAACGCGGAACCTGCACAACACAACCCAAGTACTTTGTCCCAACGAAACAGGGAGGTTGTCAATCTCACCGGCTTGCTGTAACAAAGGATTAAACGTATCGAGTGGAAGATGTTTGCAAAGAAAACAGTAAAACACAATTGCAGTAGATTGTATGCTATGTAAAGAATAGGACCGGGGTCCACAGATTCACTAGAGGTGTCTCTCCCATAAGATAAAAGCATGTTGGGTGAACAAATTACAGTCGGGCAATTGACAAATAGAGAAAAGCATAACAATGCATATACATGACATGATAAATATAGTGAGATTTAATTGGGCATTACGACAAAGTACATAGACCGCCATCCAACCGCATCTATGCCTAAAAAGTCCACCTTCGAGTTATCATCCGAACCCCTCCGAGTATTAAGTTGCAAAGCAACGGACAATTGCATTAAGTATGGTGCGTGATGTAATCAACAACTACATCCTTAGACATAGCATCAATGTTTTATCCCTAGTGGCAGCAGCACATCCACAACCTTAGAACTTTCGTCACATCGTCCCGCATTCAATGGAGGCATGAACCCACTATCGAGCATAAATACTCCCTCTTGGAGTTAAGAGTAAAAACTTGGCCGAGCCTCTACTAATAACGGAGAGCATGCAAGATCATAAACAACACATGAACAATAGATTGATAATCACCATAATCATAGTACTCTCTATCCATCGGATCCCGACAAACACAACATATAGAATTACATATAGATGATCTTGATCATGTTAGGCAGCTCACAAGATCCAACAATGAAGCACAACAAGGAGAAGACGACCATCTAGCTACTGCTATGGACCCATGGTCCAGGGGTGGACTACTCACTCATCACTCCGGAGGCGACCATGGCGGTGTAGAGTCCTCCGGGTGATGAATCCCCTCTCCGGCAGGGTGCCGGAGGCGATCTCCAGAATCCCCGAGATGGGATTCGCGGCGGCGGCGTCTCCGTAAGGTTTTCCGTATCGTGGCTCTCGGTATCGGGGGTTTCGCGACGGAAGCTTTAAGTAGGTGGAGGGTCAACGCGGGGGCCACACGAGGGGCCCGGGGGTAGGTCGGCGCGGCCGGGGCTTGGGCCGCGCCGGCCACCCTCCGGCCTCCTCGTGGCCCCACTTCGTTAGGTCTTCGGTCTTCCGGAAGCTTCGTGCAAAAATAGGACCCCGGGCGAAAGTTTCGTCCAATTCCGAGAATATTTCTTTACTAGGATTTCTGAAACCAAAAACAGCGAACACGACAAGCTGGCTCTTCGGCATCTTGTTAATAGGTTAGTTCCAGAAAATGCATAAATATGACATATAATGTGCATAAAACATGTAGGTATCATCAATAAAGTAGCATGGAACATAAGAAATTATCGATACGTTGGAGACGTATCAGATGCTTGTACATACTTGTTTAGTCTCTAGAGTGGTTTTCTAATGAGAGGGAGATGATATTTGGGGAAGTGCTGTCCAAAAACAGATTCTGTGCTGTTACCAAAAAAAATCGTACGCACAGCCAGAACGTTATTTTGAGTTGCCAATTTTTGAGCATGTTCCCCAGGTTGTTATCTAACTTTCATTAGTTGAACACTTTTTGGTCTGAGCAATGGAAGATTTTTGTTAAATTCGATTTCTGTACTGCTGTCAGGATTTGGCAGATTTACGTCATCCTGCTTTTACGTGTTTCGTTAGTTTGCATTCTTTTGTTTTCGCTTTGTTTCTTTCCTAAAACACAAAAAAAGACCAAAAATATTTCTGTTGTTTCTCTTCACCATTTGTTTATTTGGTACCTTGCTCTTAGTTTGCTTTATTTGCTATCGTTAGTTTGCTATAAGAAAACCCAAAAAGATTTTGCTTTGTTTGCTTGTTTTCTTTCGTTCTTGTTTCTAATTCGAAAACACCAAAAATATTTGCTGTTCTTCTTTGGTTTGTAAACTTCATCATGAGTTCAATGGTCTTCGGTGGCTGGAGCGTGGTTTTCATTTCATATTATCCAAGCTACACAAGTGAAAAGGCAATAATGACGATCTACGACAATCCGATTGTGGTGAGAGGCTGGTATGAACTCTATTTGCTTTCATTTTTGTACATATACTCATCCATATGAGCATGCTTAGTTGGTTCATGTGAGGTATATGTTATTTGAGAAAGTCCAGTAGTTCATGATCTCTCATGTTTAGTTCCAATTTATTAATATGAGTAGCATGACATGGATGTTTGCTTGCATTGTTTTATTCATAAGTAAGTATGGCATTGTGGTATCCTCCTCTGAATAATTCATTTATATCGACTTGGCACATGCTCACGCATGCATATGACTGAACAAAAAGTCAATTAAGCCTCGATGATTTATATTGCTTCGAGTTATTGTATCACTTTTATGCCTCGGTTAATTTATTTTGCCGCAAGCATGATTATGACGATTCCTGCTCTCTTGATTTGTCGCTCCCTAGTCTTTTGCTAGCCTTCACTTGTACTGAGCGGTTACGCCGCTCGTGCTTCCAAACACCTGAAAACCAAGTTGTTCCAAAAGTGTCCACCATAAATACCTATGCATGGCATTTCAAACCATTCCAAGTAAATTCTCATGCGCTACCTTTAAAACTTTCAAAATGCTTCTCAATTTGTGTTAATGTTTCATAGCTCATGAGGAAGTATGTGGTGTTTAGCTTTCAACCTTGTCATTTACTTTTGACGGACTCTCATATGGACTAGTGGCACATCCGCTTATCCAATAATTTTGCAAAAAGAGCTGGCAACGGGATTCCCAGTCCCAAATTAATTAATTCAAATAGACACTCCTCCATGGCTTGTGATTGTTGGACGGCACCCGAAGGATTCGGTTAGCCATGGCTTGTGTAAGCAAAGGTTGGGGGAGTGTCATCATCATAATAAAACTTAAATAAAAAGGCACTCCTTCATGGTATGTGATTGTTGGCAGGCACCCGAGGATTCGGTTAGCCATGGTTTGTGAAAGAAAGGTTGGAAGGAGTGCCAACCAAAAATAAATAAAATGGGAGCCGCTCTTGTGAGTCCGGTTGATGAGGTAGTTAGTGTACCCATTACCATTCGTTGAAAACAACAAACACCTCTCAAAATAATTTTACTCCTGCTTTACAAATGAAAAGCTCTAGCGCATGTTAATCCCTGCTTCCCTCTGCGAAGGGTTAATCTTTTACTTTTATGTTGTGTCTCCATTCTTTCTTTGAGCACTATCTTGAGAGCACAACTGTCATTCTTAGTATAATATGCTTGTCTCAAAATATGATTGATTGTGGTATAACTTTGATGCTTTTATCTTTGACAATCTTCTAGTCTTTCTATGAACCCAAGAGGTGCCTCGGCATTTATGTTTTGCCGATCAAATACAGGCAAGCGAGATACCACTTTATCATATTCTCTTATGAACATTGCAATCCTGCTTATATACATGATTCATGGTGCTTATTATTAATTGTTGGTACCTCTCCATGATTGACATAGCTCGTTGGATGATCTTATTTGCATGTATCTTATTATGAACTGCTAAAGTATTAGCCATAGCATGAGAATATATACATCATATGAGCAAATGTGTTCGTGAAAGTTCTTTTATCGCTCAGTTGTTAACTGAATTGCTTGAGGACAAGCAATAAGCTAAGCTTGGGGGGAGTTGATGTTGGGGTTCGTAGCATAGAAAACAAAGATTTTCCTACCGCAAGACGAATAAATCCAAGATCTAATCTATGGAACACCCAAGATCTAATCTACAAGATCGGAGCAACGAGATTGATATGAGACTAACCCTCGAAGATTTCCAAAGCCTACGAGATTAGATCTCGTTGTTGATGTAGACGATCATCCCCGAGTCTTCGCAATCCGGCGGCACTTCCGTACTCGGTCGCGCGTACGGTGTCGATAAAGCCCTTCCTCTCCCCGTTCCGGCGGGCAGCGGAGGTGTGGTAGATCTCCACGGAATCCCAGCAGCACGACGGCGTGGTGGTGGTGGTGGAGAAGAATTGCTGCAGGGCTTCGCCTAAGCCTGCGCAGCATATGGAGGAGAAAGAGAGGGGGCGGCCAGGGTTTCTGGATGGGGTGCCTTGGCCGGCCACCCCCTCCCCTCTTTATATAGGTGGGGGGTCGGCCTAGGGTTTCCCCTAGGGCCCACCCACCCCCTTTGGCCGGCCACATGGGGGGGCAAACTCCCTCCCCAAGTTTTCTCCCTTATCTCCTAATTTAAACGATTTAGTTTAGGAGATAGATCTTATCTCTAGATTTAAACCATTTAAACTAGAGATAGATCTTATCTCTAAGGGGGGGCCGGCCTAGGCCCACATGTCATGGTGGGTAGGACCCACTATGCCATGTGGCGCCTATGTGGCCTCTCCCGGGGTGGTGGGCCCACTGGTGGCCCTCTAGAACCTTCTAGAAGCTCCGGTCAAAACACCGGACTTTTCCCGAACCCCGGAAATTGACTTCCCATATATGAATCTTATTCTCCGGACCATTCCGGACCTCCTCGTGATGTCCCGGATCCCATCCGAGACTCCGAACAAAAACTTCGGACTCCAACTCATATTCCGAATCTACTTATGCGACATCAAACCTTAAGCGCGTCACCCTACGGTTCGCGAACTATGCAGACATGGTCGAGACTCCTCTCCGAGCAATAACCAATAGCGGGATCTGGAGATCCATAATGGCTCCCACATATTCAACGATGACTTAGTGATCGATTGAACCATTTACATACGATGTCGATTCCCTTTGTCACGCGATATTTTACTTGTCCGAGGTTCGATCATCGGTATCTCCATACCTTGTTCAACCTCGTTACCGACAAGTACTCTTTACTCGTACCGTGGTATGTGATCTCTTATGAACCATTCATATGCTTGCAAGCTAATCGGATGACATTCCACCGAGAGGGCCCGAGTATATCTATCCGGTCATCAGGATGGACAAATCCCACTATTGATCCATATGCCTCAACTCACACTTTCCGAATACTTAATCCCACCTTTATTGTCACCCATTTACGCAATGACGTTTGATGTAATCAAAGTACCCTTCCGGTGTAAGTGATTTACATGATCTCATGGTCGAAGGACTAAGGCAACTATGTATCGAAAGCTTATAGCAAGTTGAACTTAATGACTTGATCTTATGCTACGCTCATTTGGGTGTGTGTCCATTATATCATTCACCTAATGACATAACCTTGTTATTAATAACATCCAATGTTCATGATCACGAAACCATGATCATCTATTAATCAACAAGCTAGTTATACAAGAGGCTTACTAGGGACTCCTTCTTGTTTACATAACACACATGTATCAATGTTTCGGTTAATACAATTATAGCATGGTATGCAAACATTATCATAAACACAAAGATATATTATAATAACCATTTTATTATTGCCTCTTGGGCATATCTCCAACAGTCTCCCACTTGCACTAGAGTCAATAATCTAGTTTACATTTGTAAAGATATAACACCTTGGCCTTCCGGTGCTTATCATGTTTTGCTCACGGGAGAGGTTTTAGTCAACGGATCTGACACACTCAGAAACGTATGTATTTTGCAATTCATTTGCGTCTCAACGCATCACTCATTTTCCAAATGAGACGGCATTAATTGTATATGCTTAGTCCTCTGGTGGAACCTTAATTCCGCGGTCTGACATAAGTCACTAATATTGTCACACACAATATAGCTTCAAAGTTCTGACACTATCGGAACTACACCAAGTTCTCAAAGAACTCCTCGACTTAACATCCTCAGTCATTGTCAAAACAATGACATACTCTGCCTTTGTTTGTAGAATCCGTCACAATATCTAGAATTCATCTAAATCTAGCATAGACATATTCTAGCTCATTGTGCTACCTTTTAAATGACACTTAGCCTAATTGAGATTGAAATTTTATTTTTATATGTGACCAAACTAATATCGGTGCAACACCTTACAGCGATATGATTGTCACTATCCCATATAAAACTATATATATATATCCTTGGTTCTTCTAAAGCACTCAGGGATATTCTCACTGTTGTCCAATGATCATTATATGAATCATTCTGGTATATGCTCGTAACAATTTAGAGCACAGGACATCTGACTTTGTACATATTATTTGTGATCTAAAATCACTCATGTGCTTTTACTCATCGAGTGTCAAATACACCGAAGTCTTGTTAAACCTTCACATGGAAAAGAACACCTTCTTAACATTTTTATATTGAACCACTTCAAGATCCATTCTATGTACCTTGACTTAAACTTATTATGTGTTTCAATCTATCTTCATAGATCTTGACACTAAATATGTTTCAGTCCATATCCTTTCATTGAAATTAATTCTCAATGAAACCTTTTAATCACATCAAGTACATGATTACATTATTTTTAATCAACGATATGTCATCTACATAAAGTATTATAAATATGTCTCAGCGCTCCCACTTAATTTCTTGCAAATGCAAGCATCTTCATCATTTCTGATGAAATCAAAACTCCTTGATTATTTCATCTGGTGAAGATTCCAACTCCGCGATACTCAGTTCATCCAATTGAAGTTTGTATACCTATCTAGTATTCCACGGACCAGCAAAACTCTTGGTTGTATCTAGTATACATCCTTCATACACACTTCACGGTAAGGAATGTATTTCTGCCATCCTACTATCATATCTCATAAAAGAAATATGTAGCGATTACTAGAATAATCCACATAGACTATAAGCATTGCCACGGAAGATCTAATCTTATCGTAGTCAACTCTTTGAACTTTGTCGTAAACAACTTTTCGATAAGTCAAGCTTCTTTAAGGATATTGTATCCAAGTCCATCAATTTTATAGATCCATTTACTTTCAAAAAGTGTTCACCTATCTTGGATTTCATGGCGCATAGCCATTTTAACGGAGTCAGGGCCCATCATAACTTCTTTGTATGTAGTTGGTTTATCATTGTTCAAAATCAATCCTTTGTTCACAAATCATTCATTTGATCACAAAGTAAACCACATCTACAAGGTTCAATAGGTACTTTGATCTCCATGACTATAACACTTTATAGACATGGGAGCCATGATCTTCGTAGGCCGCTTCCGGAACCATTTCCGATGCTGTGCTACTCTGATCATCACGCTCAGTTTCATGAACCTTATCAAGTTCCATTGTCCTCCCACTCAAATACTTCGCTAGAAAACAATTTCTTGGAAATAAGCAAGTAACATCAACAAACACTTTTGTCTTTTACTTAATAGTGGAAAGAATTCCCAATCAATTCTACGGGATAACCAACAAAGACATTCATCCGATTTTGGTTGTAAACTCATTCACTTATGCTACGCATACCAAAATTTAAGAAAGGACTATTAGGGTTTATACCCATGCCATAACTCATATGGTGTCATTTCAATGGATCATGATGATGCTCTATTCGGTGTAAAAGCGGTAGTCTCTAAAGCATAATCCACAAAAATATAATGGCGTCATTTTATTTTATCTCATCATTAATCCAACAAGTTTTGGATACGTCTCTTGGATACTCCATCATCACTATGATACTCCAAGAAACGTGAGTAGTAGAACAATTTCATAACTCTCTTAGATGTTCGCTAAAACTCGTAATTCAAATATTTCCACCATGATCAAATCATAGATATTTGACTTTTCTATTACGATGATTTCCACTTCATGCTAAAATTTATTTGAATCCTTTCAAATGTTTCAAACTTCTTCCTTATCGAATATATCCACATATATACTCAATTCATTGTTAGAAGTTTTCATGAAGTAGAAGAATCTCCCGCACACAACTATGCCCGAGTGAACCATATACATCACCATGTATGTTTCCACTAAGTTAATTGCCCGTTCAACTCTTGGCCTATGAACGGGATTTAAGTCATTCTCTTTAGAAGAGATTTGCAAGCGCCAAATGATTCAGAAATCAAATGACTCCAAAAGTCCATTTGCATGGAGTTCCTTCATGCGTTATTTTCTAACATGACCTAAATGGCGGTTCCACTAATGAGTGGAATTCATATCATTTGCCTTATGGCATTTTAGCATCAGTGTTATGTATGTGTGCTTCACCATAAAGATTTATAATAACTTATCAATCGTACATGGAATGTTGTTACAATTTGAACAACTCATTGTTTTCATTTAACCAGAACAAGACAACAATTATAAAGTTCTTTATTATAAATCTGAATGGCTAGACAGAATGCCAACGGCAAACATAATAACAATTTATTTTTGTTCCAGACCTGCATTCCTATCACATTCCTTTTCAGTCACTTAGGCCATCGTATTCTTGTATTGCGTTGTATTGTATGACACCTCATACCAACCAATATGGTACTAATACCCAAGAATTCCATTTTGTGACCAAACAAGGAATACATTCATAACATGTATATCATCTATATACACCTGAGCTAGACTTTCTAGTCTTTTCTTTCTTTTTGCCAAAATATCTTTTGTAGTTTCTCTTTTAGTTTTCCTCATTCTCAGAAAACACTTCACTTTCAATGACTTCTAAGTCCATTGGTCAAATACCAATAACCTTGAGGTTCTTACTTTGAAGTTGATCATCATATGACAAGTGTTCCGGATTTCACTATTAGTAACTTTGTAATATGATGAACAATTTCACTCATAATTTTATCCATCATATCATGACGACTTTCCGAGACCATGTCTGTACATGCTAGGCTCGTAAAGTTTAACCTCAGTATTCGCATGTGCAAATCTGGCTTGTACCCGTTGTATGCACACGTAGAATCTATCACACCCGATCATCACGTGATGCTTCGAAACGACGAGTCTTAGCAACGGTGCATACTAAGGACGATCACTTCATGGATATGCGAATATCGTTAGTGCCCAACTAGTTGGAGGATTGGGACGCCTGGCGTCTTCAACCTTCGTACATTCCCATAAAACTTATGAGTTTATGTAGTCTCACTAGATTATATTCTATCATCTTGCAATAAGGTCTTAGATATCACATATATCTCATACCTTGCTTATTTCTGAAAACAAAAATTTCCAGCTCCTTACTTTTCAAACAGATTTGAACTTCAAGTTTCATGGAGGCAAGATGATTCTAGGTACTAATTGAAACCATTGTTCTTTGAATCATTAATGAGAAGTTTACTAAAAGTTTGCAATAGGACTTAATCATTTCTTGATTCTTTAACAATACGGTACCAGCCCGTAGAGTTACTTGTCAGACTTAACAGTATTTCTATCTCAATTACAAGACTAGCGCATGGTAGATAACGAATGCCAATTCTACAACTTTAATTCAAAATACTATTCAGACTATGTTCATGATAATTTGAGTTCATTTTTTAATTCTTCAATTAACTAGGTGAACTCCCACTCAAAACAACATCCCTCGCATTGTCTTAGTGATTACACGAACCAAATCCACTACACCAAGTCCGATCATCACGAGAAAAGATGTAGCTTCAAAGGCGAACACTCAAAGTGTTCATCATATCATTCATATGACTCATGCTCTACCTTTCGGTATCCCGTGTTCCGAGACCATGTCTGTACATGCTAGGCTCGTCAAGGCAACCTTAGTATCCGCGTGTGCAAATCGGCTTGCACCCGTTGGATGCACATGTAGAGTCTATCACACCCGATCATCACGAGATGCTTCGAAACGACAAGTCTTAGCAACGGTGCATACTAAGGATGAACACTTTATTATCTTGATATTTAGTGAGAGGGATCATCTTATAATGCTACCGTCGCGATCTAAGCAAGATAAGATGCATAAAGGATTAACATCACATGCAATTCATAATATGTGATATGATATGGCCTTTCTTCTTGTGCTTTTGATCTCCATCTCCAAAGCACATGAGCATGATCTCCATCATCACCGAGCATTGCACCAAGGTCCATGGCACCGCTTCATGGTTGTCCATCACTTATAGCTACTATAACAACTACTTGAAATAAAGCTATTACATGATGAATAGACACGCAGGTCTTTAACAAAAATTAAAGACAACCATTAGGCTCCTGCCGGTTGCCATAATACAACAATGAACATCTCATACATCAAATATAATCATCATCACATCATGGCCATATCACATCACCAAACCCTCCAAAAACAAGTTAGACGCCTCTAATTTGGTTTGCATATTTTACGTGGTTTAGGGTTTTCGAGTAAGATCCAATCTACCTACGAACATGAACCACAACGGTGATACTAGTGTTGACAATAGAAAGTGCAAATTGGAATCTTCACTATGGTGGGAGAGACGAGACACCCGCAAAGCCACTTATGCAATACAAGTTGCATGTCAAGCGTGGAGCAAGTCTCATGAGACGCGGTCATGTAAAGTTAGCCCGGGCCGCTTCATCCCACCATCCCGCAAGATGCAAAGTACACAAACTAAAGCAACAAAAGCATCAACGCCCACAAAACCATTGTGTTCTACTCGTGCAACAGATCTATGCATAGACATGGCTCTGATACCACTGTTGGGGTTCGTAGCATAGAAAACAAAAATTTTCCTACCGCAAGACGAATAAATCCAAGATCTAATCTATGGAACACCCAAGATCTAATCTACAAGATCGGAGCAACGAGATTGATATGAGACTAACCCTCGAAGATTTCCAAAGCCTACGAGATTAGATCTCGTTGTTGATGTAGACGATCATCCCCAGTGCTGCAATCCGGCAGCACTTCCGTACTCGGTCGCGCGTACGGTGTCGATGAAGCCCTTCCTCTCCCCGTTCCAGCGGGCAGCGGAGGTGTGGTAGATCTCCACGGAATCCCAGCAGCACGACGGCGTGGTGGTGGTGGTGGAGAAGAATTGCTGCAGGGCTTCGCCTAAGCCTGCGCAACATATGGAGGAGAAAGAGAGGGGGCGGCCAGGGTTTCTGGATGGGGTGCCTTGGCCGGCCACCCCCTCCCATCTTTATATAGGTGGGGGGTCGGCCTAGGGTTTCCCCTAGGGCCCACCCACCCCCTTTGGCCGGCCACATGGGGGGGCAAACTCCCTCCCCAAGTTTTCTCCCTTATCTCCTAATTTAAACGATTTAGTTTAGGAGATAGATCTTATCTCTAGATTTAAACCATTTAAACTAGAGATAGATCTTATCTCTAAGGGGGGGCCGGCCTAGGCCCACATGTCATGGTGGGTAGGACCCACTATGCCATGTGGCGCCTATGTGGCCTCTCCCGGGGTGGTGGGCCCACTGGTGGCCCTCTAGAACCTTCTAGAAGCTCCGGTCAAAACACCGGACTTTTTCCCGAACCCCGGAATTTGACTTCCCATATATGAATCTTATTCTCCGGACCATTCCGGACCTCCTCGTGATGTCCCGGATCCCATCCGAGACTCCGAACAAAAACTTCGGACTCCAACTCATATTCCGAATCTACTTATGCGACATCAAACCTTAAGCGCGTCACCCTACGGTTCGCGAACTATGCAGACATGGTCGAGACTCCTCTCCGAGCAATAACCAATAGCGGGATCTGGAGATCCATAATGGCTCCCACATATTCAACGATGACTTAGTGATCGATTGAACCATTTACATACGATGCCGATTCCCTTTGTCACGCGATATTTTACTTGTCCGAGGTTCGATCATCGGTATCTCCATACCTTGTTCAACCTCGTTACCGACAAGTACTCTTTACTCGTACCGTGGTATGTGATCTCTTATGAACCATTCATATGCTTGCAAGCTAATCAGATGACATTCCACCGAGAGGGCCCAGAGTATATCTATCCGTCATTAGGATGGACAAATCCCACTATTGATCCATATGCCTCAACTCACACTTTCCGAATACTTAATCCCACCTTTATTGTCACCCATTTACGCAATGACGTTTGATGTAATCAAAGTACCCTTCCGGTGTAAGTGATTTACATGATCTCATGGTCGAAGGACTAAGGCAACTATGTATCGAAAGCTTATAGCAAATTGAACTTAATGACTTGATCTTATGCTACGCTCATTTGGGTGTGTGTCCATTATATCATTCACCTAATGACATAACCTTGTTATTAATAACATCCAATGTTCATGATCACGAAACCATGATCATCTATTAATCAACAAGCTAGTTATACAAGAGGCTTACTAGGGACTCCTTCTTGTTTACATAACACACATGTATCAATGTTTCGGTTAATACAATTATAGCATGGTATGCAAACATTATCATAAACACAAAGATATATTATAATAACCATTTTATTATTGCCTCTTGGGCATATCTCCAACAGTTGATACGTCCAAAACGTATCTACTTTCCCGAACACTTTTGCTATTGTTTTGCCTCTAATTTGTGTATTTTGGATACAACTAACACGGACTAACGCTGTTTTCAGCAGAATTGCTCTGGTGTCTCGTTTTTGTGCGAAATCCAACTTTCGGGAAAATCCTCGGAATTTCTTCGGATGGCCCTATTTTACCAAAATATTGACGGAGCCGGAAGGGCAAAGGAGGTGGAGGCCCGAGGGCCCCACACCATATGGCGGCGCGGCCCGTGGGGGCCCGCGCGGCCATGTGGTGTGGCCCCCTCGGCTGGCCTCCGACGCCCCCTTTGGACTACTTATCGGGTTCGACCTAAAACGCACGGGGAGAAGTCGAAGTCGCCGTAAACCCTCCGGAGAGCCGCCACATCGCGAAACTCCGTCGCGGGAGCCAGAAGTCTCCGTTCTGGCACTCCGCCGGGACGGGGAATTGGAGGAGATCTTCACCGCCATCACCGCCAACGCCTCTCCATCAACCAGCAATGTTTCCCCCATCCATGTGTGAGTAATTCCCCCGCTGTAGGCTGAAGGGGATGGTAGGGATTGGATGAGATTGGTCATGTAATAGTCATAAGATTGTTAGGGCATAGTGCCTAGTATCCGTAGATGTCACTTTTATGATATTGTTGCAACTTGTTATGCTTAATGCTTGTCACTAGGGCCCGAGTGCCATGATCTCAGATCTGAACATGTTATTGATTCATGAAGATATTAGTTGTTTATGATCTTACCTGCAAGTTGTATACACATGTCGCTGTCCGGAACCAATGGCCCCGAAGTGACGAAATCGGGACAACCGGAGGGGATGGTAGTGATGTGAGGATCACATGTGTTCACGGAGTGTTAATGCTTTGCTCCGGTACTCTATTAAAAGGAGTACCTTAATATCCGAGTAGTTTCCCTAGAGGCCCGGCTGCCACCGGCCTGGTAGGACGAAGATGTTGTGCAAGTTTCTCATTGCGAGCACGTACGACTAAATATGGAACACATGCCTATTGATTGATTAGTACTTGGATACCGTTTTATTATTATATGCAAATGCCCCTGCTTTGATTGTTACATGAGTTTCTCTCATCCATGCAACGCCCGTTAAATCCGTCCCTATGCCTACAGTATTTTAATCGTGCTGTTTATTATAATCACTACTGCTGTCTTTATTTCACCGCTCGTCGTTATTTCACTATTTCCACTGCCATAAAACTCGTTACTATCGATAAACTCTTGCGAGCAAGTCCGTTTCCAGTGCGACTGAATTGACAACTCCGCTGTTAAGGCTTACAAGTATTCTTTGTCTCCCCTTGTGTCGAATCAATAAATTGGGTAATACTTCCCTCGAAGACTGTTGCGATCCCCTATACTTGTGGGTCATCACACACTTCTGGTAAGGAATGTATTTCTGCCATCCTACTATCATATCTCATAAAAGAAATATGTAGCGATCAAATCTTATCGTAGTCAACTCTTTGAACTTTGTCGTAAACAACTTTTCGACAAGTCGAGCTTCTTCAAGGATATTCCATCCAAGTCCATCAATTTTATAGATACATTTACTTTCAAAAAGTATTCACCTATCTTGGATTTCATGGTGCATAGCCATTTTAACGGAGTCAGGGCCCATCATAACTTCTTTGTATGTAGTTGGTTTATCATTGTTCAAAATCAATACTTTGTCCACAAATCATTTATTTGATCACAAAGTAAACCACATATACAAGGTTCAATAGGTACTTTGATCTCCATGACTATAACACTTTGTAGACATGGGAGCCATGATCATCGTGGCTGCTTCCGGAACCATTTGCGATGTTGCGCTACTCTGATCATCATGCTCAGGTTCATGAACCTTATCAAGTTCCATTGTCCTCCCACTCAAATACTTTGCTAGAAAACAATTTGTTGGAAATAAGCAAGTAACAAACACTTTTGTCTTTTACTTCATAGTGGAAAGAATCCCCAATTTGTTCTCTGGGATAACTGATACGTCCAAAACGTATCTACTTTCCCGAACACTTTTGCTATTGTTTTGCCTCTAATTTGTGTATTTTGGATACAACTAACACGGACTAACGCTGTTTTCAGCAGAATTGCTCTGGTGTCTCGTTTTTTTGCAGAAATCCAACATTCAGGAAAATCCTCGGAATTTATGCAGAAGGTCCTATTTTCCCAGAATATTAGCGGAGCCAGAAGGGCAAGCCAGGTGGGGGCACGAGGGCCCCACACACTAGGCCGGCGCGGCCCAGGAGGGGCCCGCGCGGCCCTAGTGTGTGGCGGCCTCGGCTGGCCCCCGACGCCCTCCTTCGGACTACTTATCGCCCTCGACCTAAAAACGCACGGGGGAAAGTCGAAGTCGCCAGAAACCCTCCTGAGAGCCGCCACATCGCGAAACTCTGTCTCGGGAGCCAGAAGTCTCCGTTCTGGCACTCCGCCGGGACGGGGAATTGGAGGAGATCTTCACCGCCATCACCACCAACGCCTCTCCATCGACCAGCCATGTTTCCCCCATCCATGTGTGAGTAATTCCCCCGCTGTAGGCTGAAGGGGATGGTAGGGATTGGATGAGATTGGTCATGTAATAGTCATAAGATTGTTAGGGCATAGTGCCTAGTATCCGTAGATGTCATTTTTATGATATTGTTGCACCTTGTTATGCTTAATGCTTGTCACTAGGGCCCGAGTGCCATGATCTCAGATCTGAACATGTTATTGATTCACGAAGATATTCGTTGTTTATGATCTTACCTGCATGTTGTATACACATGTCGCTGTCCGGAACCAATGGCCCCGAAGTGACAGAAATCGGGACAGCCGGAGGGAATGGTAGTGATGTGAGGATCACATGTGTTCACGGAGTGTTAATGCTTTGCTCTGGTACTCTATTAAAAGGAGTACCTTAATTTCCAGTAGTTTCCCTAGAGGCCCGGCTGCCACCGGCTGGTAGGACAAAAGATGTTGTGCAAGTTTCTCATTGCGAGCACGTACGACTAAATATGGAACACATGCCTATTGATTGATTAGTACTTGGATACCGTTTTATTATTATCTGCAAATGCCCCTGCTTTGATTGTTATATGAGTTTCTCTCATCCATGCAACGCCCGTTAATCCGTCCCCGTGCCTACAGTATTTTAATCCTGCTGTTTACTATAATCACTACTGCTGTCTTTGTTACTCTGCTGCTGTTATTTCGCTACCGTTACTGCTATAAAACTGTTACTGCTGATAAACTCTTGCGAGCAAGTCTGTTTCCAGGTGCAGCTGAATTGACAACTCCGCTGTTAAGGCTTACAAGTATTCTTTCTCTCCCCTTGTGTCGAGTCAATAAATAGGGTAATACTTCCCTCGAAGACTGTTGTGATCCCCTATACTTGTGGGTCATCAAGACTATTTTCTGGCGCCGTTGCCGGGGAGCATAGCTTTATTTGGAAGTTCACTTGGATTGATATTGTTCGCTGCAAAGTCTCCATCATGGGTAAACCTCGCGATACTAAGATCGCCATATTACTATCCACTACAAGAAAAGGTACAACTATTAGTACCTCTGCTGCTCTTGATTCACCATCTGTGATAAGTAAACTTGTTTCACCACCACAAGCTTCAAATGCTGGTACTTCTGCTGAATCTGAAAATTCCTATTATAATTGTGATGATGCTTCGCTGTGCTTGATAATGATGGTTCGTTAGGATCTTTTCTAGATGCTACAATTGCTAGGTCTAGGCAAATTGAAAATACTTGAAACTCCTAATGAAAATGCTGCTACACTCGTTAATTCACCCGAGTCCGTTGAATATTCTAGTGATGATCTTGATGAAGATTATGTGGAACTTGATGATGATTTTATTGAAAAATGCAATGCTACTACTGATGCAAGAAAAATTAAAAAGTTGCTTGCAGAACATGCTGTTAGATATAAACTGTCTCCTGATCCTGAATTTGCCACATCTCCTATAAACATTAAGGATAAAGACTATGATTTTTCTCTTGATCTATCTCATATAGCTATTGTTGAGAAAACACCCTTTTGTGGTATTGAAAAAGAAAGTGATGTTGAACACATGATTGAGTTATCTACTCTGAGTAGCTTGTTTTCTGATGATGTCAAGATGCATACTTATTTTGTCGCTAAATTTTTTCCTTTCTCATTAAAGGATGATGCTAAAACTTGGTATAATAATTTGCCTCCTGGTTCTATTAGAAGTCCAATTGACTTGCGTGATGTTTTCTTTCGAAAATACTTTCCTGCTAGCGCTCAACATATTGCTTTGCAGAGAATTTATAATTTTGACCAGGAAGATGGAGAGAAATTGCCTGAGGCTTGGGCGAGATTTTGCTCTCTTACTAGAGCTCGGCCTGATCATGATTTGGAAAAGCATGATTTACTTGATATATTTTATAGTGGACTAACCATTGAGTCTAGGGCATACCTGGATAGTTGTGCTGGTTGTGTTTTCGAGAAAAGAACTCCGGACGAGGTCTGAAGAATTATTGGCTAAAATAGGCCGGAATCATGATGATTGGTCTACACCCGAACCAACCCCGACACCGATATTGAAGAAGAGGGGTATGATTAAATTAAATGATGAAGATATGAGGGAAGCCAAGAAGTCTCTTAAAGAGAAGGGTATTAAACCTGAAGATGTGAAGAATTTACCTCCTATAGAAGATTTATGTAAGATAACTCCCCCTTCATCCATGATTGAGGTACACTCTCTTCAACGCTTTACTAGGGAAGATATTCCGTATTCAAAACCTCCTGCTCAATGCTTAGATGAGTTTGATAATTATATTGTTAAGCAAGAAAACTTTAATATGAGAGTAGAGAATCATTTAATGGAAAATTCTCGAGCTATTAGTGAATTGCATGATATTGTGGAGAGAACCTCCAATGATGTTAAGATACTTGTTAAACATTTTCATATGGTTCAAACTCAAATTGATCAACTCACTCGAAGTGCAAAATGACTTGTTGGGAAATAATTCTAAAGAAAAACATGCTTATGAAGTAACAACTAGAGGTGGTGTTTCTACCCAGGATCCTCTATATCCCGAAGGGCATCCCAAAAGAGTTGAACAAGATTCTCAACTAACTAAAACTAGTGCTCCATCTAAGAAAAAGAAAAAGAAACATAAGAATGTTGTAGAATCCTCTCGAACTCGTTAATGATCCTAATAGTATTTCTATTTCTGATGCTGAAACTGAAAGTGGTAATGAACATGATAAAGATAATGATAAGGATGATACTCCTGATAAAGAAGAGGTTGAAGAAGAACCTGAAAAGCATGCTAAAAATAAAAAGTACACTAAAGAAGATTTTATTACAAAGAAACATGGTAATGAAAGAGAACCTTGGGTTCAAAAGCAAATGCCTTTTCCTGCTAAGAAACTAAAATCAAAGGAGGAGGAACATTATAATAAATTTTGTGATTGGATGAAACCTTTATTTTTGCAAATCCCTTTGACTCGATGCTATTAAATTGCCTCCTTATTCAAAGTATATGAAAGATATTGTCTCTAACAAAAGGAAAATTCCCAATGAGGAGATTTCCACTATGCTCGCTAATTACTCCTTCAGTGGTAAGGTTCCAAAGAAGCTTGGAGACCCAGGTATACCGACTATTCCTTGTTCTATCAAGAATAATTATGTTAGAACTGCTCTATGTGATTTGGGAGCAGGAGTTAGTGTAATGCCCTTTTCTCTTTATAAGAGACTTGATTTAGATAAGTTGATACCAACTGATATATCTTTGCAAATGGCTGATAAATCTACTCGCTATTCCTGTTGGTGTATGTGAAAATGTTCCTCGTTCAAGTTACTCAGAGCATTGCTTGATATTAACTGATTTTGTTGTGTTGGAAATGCCTGAAGATGATAATATGTCCATTATTCTTGGAAGACCCTTTCTTAATACTGCAGGGGCTGTTATTGATTGCAATAAAGGAAAAGTCACTTTCAATGTTGACGACAAGGAACATACCGTCTATTTTCCCAAGAGGATTGATAAAGTATATGGAGTTAATACAATTTTTAATGTGAAAACTATCAAAGTGGGATCCATTGATTGTCCTATATATGAGCCTAAAGAAGAATATCAAACTCTTGTGATTGGATCCATATCAATTCAATATAAGGTAACATGATTGATTTGAGGTTTATTTCTTCTTATGTCATATAAAATTTATTTGGTAGCAAGACTTGATCAACCTTGTTAACAAGTATATTTTAATGCATAAGAGAGCTAAACAACATTTCTTTCTTTCTTTCTCCCTCCATTTGTTTTACTTGCTGTAGCACTTTTTGTTTTGCAATATGCTTTAGTTGTTAAGATTTTGGAAATCATTTTCCCGCACAAGTAATAATTAATTTAACACCCAGAAATGTGCATTTTTCGAAGTTCTCAAAAATTTACAAAAATTATACTGGTAGTCCTATTTTTCGAAGAGGCACCTGGGAGCACCTGGGGCTGACCAGTGGGGCACCCCACAGGCCGGCGCGGCCAGCAAGGGGGGCGCGCCACCCTGGTGTGTGGGCCCCCCTTTGCCCCACTTCAGCATCTCTTCCTCCCACTCTCTTCTCTCTCCCGAAAAAACTCGTACTCACTTTCTCTCACTCGCGTTTCTGCTGAAGAACTCGCGATTTCTCGATCTCTTTGCTCAGCCCAGATTTCTGTCTGAAATTTGGCACATTTGCTCCTTGGTATGTGACTCCTTTGATTGTCCAATTAGAATTTTGTTTGGTTGAGTATATCTTGAATATTTTGCTGCTGTAGATAACATGTTTAGTGAGCTTGCATACTTGTTCTAAGTGGTAGAAACTAGTTTTGATGCATGTTTAGTACTCTAGCAAGTTCCTATAATAGTTCCCCTCAATTATATACCTTGAAATCAAATTTTATAATGATTGTTGAAAAATTTCAGAAAATGGAAGGAAGTAGGCACCAACTAAACCAACAAGAATTGGAGGTGCAGCAAGTTATGAGAGTTCATCGCGAAGAGGGAGTATACCCCTCTTATTACCCATGCACGGATTTTATGCGGAACGCAGGAATCCTGCAAGATGTTCAAACACTGATTTCCAATGCAGGGTTGGAAGGTTTTACTGTTGGTGAACCTTACCAATATGCTAAACTAACGGTGTCGGTTGTGCAGGATTTCGAATTTCATCGGTCTCAAACTAACCCCATGGTCCGGTACAAGATTTATAACAAAACTATCAACTTGCCTTTCGGTGATTTTTGTGCGGCAATTAGAGTGCCGCAGTGGGGATCCTGTGAGAAGGTCAGGGGAACGCCGCGGGAGCTCTCGAATCTTTATACAATGATTTGTAATGGGAGGAGCTTCTCCGATGATGGTGGTAAGATTAGTAGCATTCAGCTCCCAGCTATCCGCTACTTTGCTTATTTCGTTACAAAGTGCGTTCTTGCTAGAAAGTATGCAAGTAAGTTGTCTGTTCAAGATATGGTTTTCTTAGCTGCCGCTTTGCAACAGGATAGGACCTATAATTTGGGTGCTTTAATAGCTTGTAGACTTGCTACTAACCGTGAGAAAGGAGGAATTTGTGGAGGTCTTATCGCCTCTCGCTTATTAGCTATGCATGGTGTAGAACCTCACCATCTAGATATTCCGCTTTCCATAGAGAAACTTGATGTTGTTTCCATGATTAAACATGAGTTTATTTCAGATGCATCTAATTTGAACAACCTGTATTATAGGATAACTTCGTATAAGAAAAATTGGAGAATAACTAAGAAAATTGAAAAACTAGTACGATTGCTCGCACCTGCTCTGCTTAACCTTGATGCCAGGAAAGGGTGGTCGATCACAGAAAATGAGCTAAACGCATACATAGAAAGGGAAGGCCATCGTGCAAGGGAAGGCACGGAGGAGGCCGAGGAGCACCCCGACTCTTCATCCGATGCAGCGAGCTCCTCATATCAACATTATGGTCATGTGGAACCTCCACGACATTCTTCTGCGCAGGGGCCTTATTATTACTCCATGTATGATCCACCGGCGTGGAACTTCGACCCTCGTTGGGAATGAACTCCACTTAGGCCAAAATCCTAAGCTTGGGGGGGGGGGAGGTATACCGGCATCACTCATTCTTTGCATATTATGGTTGCTGGATACTTGTACATACTTGTTTAGTTTCTTAGAGTGGTTTTCTAATGAGAAGGAGATGATATTTGGGGAAGTGCTGTCCAAAAACAGATTCTGGGCTGTTACCAAAAAATTCGTACGCACAGCCAGAACGTTATTTTGAGTTGCCAATTTTTGAGCATGTGCCCCAGGTTGTTATCTAACTTTCATTAGTTGAACACTTTTTGAGCTGAGCAATGGAAGATTTTTGTTAATTTCGATTTCTGTACTGCTGTCAGGTTTTGGCAGATTTCTGTCATCCTGCTTTTCTGTGTTTCTGTTAGTTTGCATTCTTTTGTTTTCGCTTTGTTTCTTTCCTAAAACACAAAAATACCAAAAATATTTCTGTTGTTTCTCTTCACCATTTATTTATTTGGTTCTTTGCTCTTATTTTAATTTGTTTGCTATCGGTAGTTTGCCATGAGAAAACCCAACAAGATTTTGCTTTGTTTGCTTGTTTCTTTTGTTCTTGTTTCCAATTCGAAAACACCAAAAATATTTGCTGTTCTTCTTTGGTTTGTAAAGTTCATCATGAGTTCAATGGTCTTCGGTGGCTGGAGCGTGGTTTTCATTTCATATTATCCAAGCTACACAAGTGAAAGGCAATAATGACGATCTACAACAATTGGATTGTGGTGAGAGGCTGGTATGAACTCTATTTGTTTTCATTTTTGTACATATACTCATCCATGTGAGCATGCTTAGTTGGTTCATGTGAGTTATATGTTATTTGAGAAAGTCTAGTAGTTCATGATCTCTCATGTTTAGCTCCAATTTATTAATATGAGTAGCATGTCATGGATGTTCGCTTGCATTGTTTTATTCATAAGTAAGTATGGCATTGTGGTATCCTCCTCTGAATAATTCATTTATATCGACTTGGCACATGCTCACGTATGCATATGACTGAACAAAAAGTCAATTAAGCCTCGATGATTTATATTGCTTCAGAGTTCTTGTATCACTTTTATGCCTCCGTTAATTTATTTTGCCGCAAGCATGATTATGACGATTCATTGCTCTCTTGATTTGTCGCTTCCCAGTCTGTTGCTAGCCTTCACTTGTACTGAGCGGGAACGCTGCTCGTGCTTCCAAACAACTGAAAACCAAGTTGTTCCAAAGTGTCCACCATAAATACCTATGCATGGCATTTCAAACCATTCCAAGTAAATTCTCATGCGCTACCTTTAAAACTTTCAAAATGCTTCTCAATTTGTGTTAATGTTTCATAGCTCATGAGGAAGTATGTGGTGTTTAGCTTTCAACCTTGTCATTTACTTTTGACGGACTCTCATATGGACTAGTGGTACATCCGCTTATCCAATGATTTTGCAAAAAGAGCTGGCAATGGGATTCCCAGTCCCAAATTAATTAACTTAAATAGACACTCCTCCATGGTTTGTGATTGTTTGACGGCACCCGAAGGATTCGGTTAGCCATGGCTTGTGTAAGCAAAGGTTGGGGGGAGTGTCATCATCATAATAAAACTTAAATAAAAAGGCACTCCTTAATGGTATGTGATTGTTGGCAGGCACCCGAGGACTCGGTTAGCCATGGTTTGTGTAAGAAAGGTTGGAAGGAGTGCCACATAAACATACAAATAATTCATGGGAGCCGCTCTTGGGACTCCGGTTGACGAGGTAGTTAGTGTACCCATTACCATTCGTTGACAACAACAAGCACTTCTCAAAATAATTTTACTCCTGTTTTAAAAATGAAAAGCTCTAGCGCATGTTAATCCCTGCTTCCCTCTGCGAAGGGTCAATCTTTTACTTTTATGTTGTGTATCCATTCTTTCTTTGAGCACTATCTTGAGAGCACAACTGTCATTCTTAGTATAATATGCTTGTCTCAAAATATGATTGATTGTGTTATAACTTTGATGCTTTTGTCTTTGACAATCACTACTTCTAGTCTTTCTATGAACTCCAGAGGTGTCTGGGCATTTATGTTTTGCCGATCAAATACGGGCAAGCGAGATACCACTTTATCATATTCTCTTATGAACATTGCAATCCTGCTTATATACATGATTAATGATGCTTATTATTAATTGTTGGTACCTCTCCATGATTGACATAGCTGTTGGATGATCTTATTTGCATGTATCTCATTATGAACTCGCTTAAGTATTAGCCATAGCATGAGAATATATACATCATATGAGCAAATGTGTTCGTGAAAGTTCTTTTATCGCTCGGTTGTTAATCTGAATTGCTTGAGGACAAGCAATAAGCTAAGCTTGGGGGAGTTGATACGTCCAAAACGTATCTACTTTCCCGAACACTTTTGCTATTGTTTTGCCTCTAATTTGTGTATTTTGGATACAACTAACACGGACTAACGCTGTTTTCAGCGAGAATTGCTCGGTGTCTCGTTTTTGTGCAGAAATCCAACTTTCGGGAAAATCCTCGGAATTTATGCGGAAGGTCCTATTTTCCCGGAATATTGGCGGAGCCGAAGGGCAAGCCGGGTGGGGGCACGAGGGCCCCACACACTAGGCCGGCGCGGCCCAGGAGGGGCCCGCGCGGCCCTAGTGTGTGGCGGCCTCGGCTGGCCCCCGACGCCCTCCTTCGGACTACTTATCGCCCTCGACCTAAAAATGCACGGGGGAAAGTCGAAGTCGCCAGAAACCCTCCAGAGAGCCGCCACATCGCGAAACTCCGTCTCGGGAGCCGGAAGTTTCCGTTCTGGCACTCCGCCGGGACGGGGAATTGGAGGAGATCTTCACCGCCATCACCACCAACGCCTCTCCATCGACCAGCCATGTTTCCCCCATCCATGTGTGAGTAATTCCCCCGCTGTAGGCTGAAGGGGATGGTAGGGATTGGATGAGATTGGTCATGTAATAGTCATAAGATTGTTAGGGCATAGTGCCTAGTATCCGTAGATGTCACTTTTATGATATTGTTGCACCTTGTTATGCTTAATGCTTGTCACTAGGGCCCGAGTGCCATGATCTCAGATCTGAACATGTTATTGATTCATGAAGATATTCGTTGTTTATGATCTTACCTGCAAGTTGTATACACATGTCGCTGTCCGGAACCAATGGCCCCGAAGTGACAGAAATCGGGACAACCGGAGGGAATGGTAGTGATGTGAGGATCACATGTGTTCACGGAGTGTTAATGCTTTGCTCCGGTACTGTATTAAAAGGAGTACCTTAATTTCCAGTAGTTTGCCTAGAGGCCCGGCTGCCACCGGCTGGTAGGACAAAAGATGTTGTGCAAGTTTCTCATTGCGAGCACGTACGACTAAATATGGAGCACATGCCTATTGATTGATTAGTACTTGGATACCGTTTTATTATTATCTGCAAATGCCTCTGCTTTGGTTGTTATATGAGTTTCTCTCATCCATGCAACGCCCGTTAATCCGTCCCTGTGCCTACAGTATTTTAATCCTCGCTGTTTACTATAATCACTACTCGCTGTCTTTGTTACTCTCTGCTCGTTATTTCGCTACCATTACTGCTATAAAACTGCATTACTCGATAAACTCTTGCGAGCAAGTCCGTTTCCAGTGCAGCTGAATTGACAACTCCGCTGTTAAGGCTTACAAGTATTCTTTGTCTCCTCTTGTGTCGAATCAATAAATTGGGTAATACTTCCCTCGAAGACTGTTGCGATCCCCTATACTTGTGGGTCATCAATAACCAACAAAGACATTTATCCGATATTGGTTGTAAACTTATTTACTTATGCTACGCATACCAAAATTTAAGAAAGGACTATTAGGGTTTATACCCATGCCATAACTCATATGGTGTCATTTGAACGGATTATGATGACGATCTATTTAGTGTAAAAGCGGTAGTCTCTAAAGAATAATCCACAAAAATATAATGGCGTAATTTTATTTTATCTCATCATTAACCCAACAAGGTTTAGATACGTCTCTCGGATACTCCATCATCACTATGATACCCCAAGAAACGTGAGTTGTAGAACAATTTCATAACTCTCTTAGATGTTCGCTAAAACTCGTAATTCAAATATTTCCACCATGATCCAATCATAGATATTTGACTTTTCTATTACGATGATTTCCACTTCATGCTGAAATTTATTTGAATCCATTCAAATGTTTCAAACTTCTTCCTTATCGAATAAATATATCCACATATATATACTCAATTCATTGTTGGAAGTTTTCATGAAGTAGCAGAATCTCCCGCACAGAACTATGCCTAGTGAACCACATACATCAGCATGTATGTTTCCACTAAGTTAGTTGCCCGTTCAACTCTTGGCCTATGAATGGTATTTAAGTCATTCTCTTTAGAAGAGATTTGCAAGCGCCAAACGATTAAAAAAATCTAATGACTCCAAAAATCCATTTCCATGGAGTTCCTTCATGCGTTCCTTTCTAACATGACCTAAATAGCGGTTCCACTAATGAGTGGAATTCACATAATTTGCCTTATGGAATTTTAGCGTCAGTGTTATGCATGCGTGCTTCACCATAAAGATTTATAATAACTTATCCATCGTACATGGAATGCTGTCATAATTTGAACAACTCATTGTTTTCATTTAACCAGAACAAAACAACAATTATAAAGTTCTTTATTATAAATCGGAAGGGCTAGATAGAATGCCAACGACGAACATAATAACACTTTATTTTTGTTCCAGACGTGCATTCCTATCATATTCCTTGTCAGTCACTTAGGTCATTGTATTCTTGTATTGTGTTGTTTTGTATGACACCTCATATCAACCAATATGGTACAGATACCGAAGAATTTTATTGTGTGACCAAACAAGGAATACATTCATAACATGTATATCATCTATATACACGTGAGCTATACTTTCTAGTCTTTTCTTTTTTTCCGCCAAAAATCTTTTGTAGTTTATCTTTTAGCTTTCCTCATTATCAGAAAACACTTCACCTTCAATAACTTCCAGGTCCATTGGTCAAATACCAATAACCTTGAAGTTCTTACTTTGAAGTTGATCATCACATGACAAGTGTTCCAGATTTCACTATTAGTAACTTTTTAATGTGATGAACAATTTCACTCATAATTTTATCCATCAAATCATGACGAATTTCCGAGACCATGTCTGTACATGCTAGGCTCGTAAAGTTTAACCTTAGTACTCGTATGTGCAAATATGGCTTGCACCTGTTGTATGCACACGTAGAATCTATAACACCCGATCATCACGTGATGCTTCGAAACGATGAGTCTTGGCAATGGTGCATACTAAGGACGATCACTTCATGGATAGGCAAATATCGTTAGTGCCCAACTAGTTGGAGGATTGATGTCTACGCACGCTTCTATTCCTGTAGACAGTGTTGGGTCTCCAAGAGCAGAGGTTTGTAGAAAGTAGCAAGTTTCCCTTAAGTGAATCACCCAAGGTTTATCGAACTCAGGGAGGTAGAGGTCAAAGATATCCCTCTCAAGCAACCCTGCAATTAAGATACAAGAAGTCTCTTGTGTCCCCAACACACCTAATACACTTGTCAGATGTATAGGTGCACTAGTTCGGCGAAGAGATAGTGAAACACAAGTAATATGGATGATTATAAGTAGTAATTGCAATCTGAAATAAAAATGGCAGCAAGCGAACATGTAGCAGAACTTGTTGGAAACGGTGTTTCAATGCTTAGAAACAAGGCCTAGGGATCATACTTTCACTAGTGGACACTCTCAACAATGATCACATAATTGAATAAATAAATGCTACTCTCAAACACTCTCTTGTTGGATAACAAACACCATTCATTGTGTAGGGCTACAAGAGCACCCTCAAGCCGGAGTAAACTGTTGGAGATATGCCCAAGAGGCAATAATAAATTAGTTATTGTTATATCTTAGCGTTCATGATAAATGTTTACATCTCATGCTATAATTGTATTAACCGAAACATTGATACATGTGTGTTATGTAAACAACAAGGAGTCCCTAGTAAGCCTCTTGTATAACTAGCTTGTTGATTAATGGATGATCATGGTTTCATGATCATGAACATTGGATGTTATTAATAACAAGGTTATGTCATTAGGTGAATGATATAATGGGCACACACCCAAATGAGCGTAGCATAAGATCAAGTCATTAAGTTCAATTTGCTATAAGCTTTCGGTACATAGTTGCCTAAGTCCTTCGACCATGAGATCATGTAAATCACTTACACCGGAAGGGTACTTTGATTACATCAAACGCCATTGCGTAAATGGGTGGTTATAAAGATGGGATTAAGTATTCGGAAAGTGTGAGTTGAGGCATATGGATCAATAGTGGGATTTGTCCATCCCGATGACGGATAGATATACTCTGGGCCCTCTCGGTGGAATTTCATCTCGATTAGCTTGCAAGCATATGAATGGTTCATAAGAGATCACATACCACGGTACGAGTAAAGAGTACTTGTCGGTAACGAGGTTGAACAAGGTATGGAGATACCGATGATCGAACCTCGGACAAGTAAAATATCGCGTGACAAAGGGAATCAGCATCGTATGTAAATGGTTTAATCGATCACTAAGTCATCGTTGAATATGTGGGAGCCATTATGGATCTCCAGATCCCGCTATTGGTTATTGCTCGGAGAGGAGTCTCGACCATGTCTGCATAGTTCGCGAACCGTAGGGTGACGCGCTTAAGGTTCGATGTCGCATAAGTAGATTTGATGTATGGAGACGAAGTTTGTTCGGAGTCTCGGATGTGATCCAGGATGTCACGAGGAGGTCCGGAATAGTCCGGAGAATAAGATTCATATAAGGGAAGTTGATTTCTAGGTTTCGGAAAAGTTCGGGATTTTTCCGGTGGATGACCGGGAAGGTTCTAGAAGGTTCCGGGGGTCCCACCAGTGGGCCCACGACCCTAGGAGGCCTAGCATGGGCCGATGGGGTGCTCCCTAGCCTAATGGGCCAGGGGCACATGCCCCTCAAGGCCCAGCCAGCCAACCCCTAGGGTTTTCCCCAAAACCCTAGGGGGGATCAACTTGGGGGGAAGAAATCCTCTTCCCCCCACTTGGCCGCCGCCCCCCCTAACCCTAGATGGGAAAGGGGGCCACCCCAGCCGACCCTCCCCCTATATAAAGAGGGGAGGGGGTGGACGGCCACCATCCCATGATTTGCCCCCTCCTCTGGCCGCCTCTCTCCTCCACCATACGCTGTTCTGGCTTGGCGAAGCCCTGCAGCTTTTCTTCCTCCACCACCACCACGCCGTCGTGCTGCTGGAATTTGGAGGAGATTTACCACACCTCCGCTGCCCGCTGGAACGGGGAGAGGAAGGGCTTCATCGAATCCGTACGCGCGACCGAGTACGGAAGTGCTGCCGGATTGCAGCACCGGGGACGATCGTCTACATCAACAACGAGATCTGATCTCGTAGGCTTTGGAAATCTTCAAGGGTTAGTCTCATATCCACCTCGTTACTTCGATCATGTAGATGAGATCTTGGGTGTTCCATAGATTAGATCTTGGATTTATTCGTCTTGCGGTAGGAAAATTTTTGTTTTCTATGCTACGAACCCCAACAGTGGTATCAGAGCCACGTCTGTGCATAGATCTATTGCACGAGTAGAACACAATGGTTTTGTGGGCGTTGATGCCTTTGTTGCTTTAGTTTGTGTACTTTGCATCTTGCGGGATGGTGGGATGAAGCGGCCCGGGCTAACTTTACATGACCGCGTCTCATGAGACTTGCTCCACGCTTGACATGCAACTTGTATTGCATAAGTGGCTTTGCGGGTGTCTGTCTCTCCCACCATAGTGAATATTCCAATTTGCACTTTCTATTGTCAACACTAGTATCACCGTTGTGGTTCATGTTCGTAGGTAGATTGGATCTTACTCGAAAACCCTAAACCACGTAAAATATGCAAACCAAATTAGAGGCGTCTAACTTGTTTTTGCAGTGGTTTGGTGATGTGATATGGCCATGATGTGATGATGATTATATTTGATGTATGAGATGTTCATTGTTGTATTATGGCAACCGGCAGGAGCCTAATGGTTGTCTTTAATTTTTGTTAAAGACCTGCGTGTCTATTCATCATGTAATAGCTTTATTTCAAGTAGTTGTCATAGTAGCTATAAGTGATGGACAACCATGAAGCGGCGCCACGGACCTTGGTGCAATGCTGGTGATGATGGAGATCATGATCATGTGCTTTGGAGATGGAGATCAAAAGCACAAGAAGAAAGGCCATATCATATCACATATTATGAATTGCATGTGATGTTAATCCTTTATGCATCTTATCTTGCTTATACCGCGACGGTAGCATTATAAGATGATCCCTCACATTAATATCAAGATAATAAAGTGTTCTCCACTCGTATGCACCGTTGCTACAGTTCGTCGTTTTGAAGCATCTCGTGATGATCGGATGTGATAGACTCTACGTTCACATACAACGGGTGTAAGCCATGTTTGCACACGCGGAATACTTGGGTTTGCTTGACGAGCCTAGCATGTACAGACATGGCCTCGGGACAACGGAAACCGAAAGGTTGAACACGAGTCATATGGATGATATGATCAACATGTTGATGTTCACCATTGAAGCTACATCATCTCACGTGATGATCAGTTTTGGTCTAGTGGATGTGGATGTGTGCCACTTAACAACTATGAGGGATGTTTTATTAAGTGGGAGTTCATTAGTAATTAGATTAAAACATGAACTAATTATCATGAACATAGTCTGAATAGTATTTTGAATTAAATTTGTAGAATTGGCATCCGTTATCTACCATGCGCTAGTCTTGTAATTGAGAAAGAAATACTGTTAAGTCTGACAAGTAACTCTACGGACTGGTACCGTATTGTTAAAGAATCAAGAAATGATTAAGTCCTATTGCAAAATTTTAGTAAACCTCTCATTAATGATTCAAAGAACAATGGTTTCAATTAGTACCTAGAATCATCTTGCCTCTGTGAAACTTGAAGTTCAAATCTGTTTGAAAAGTAAGGAGCTGGAAATTTTGTTTTCAGAAATAAGCAAGGTATGAGATATATGTGATATCTAAGACCTTATTGCAAGATGATAGAATATAATCTAGTGAGACTACATAAACTCATAAGTTTTATGGGAATGTACGAAGGTTGAAGACGTCAGGCGTCCCAATCCTCCAACTAGTTGGGCACTAACGATATTCGCATATCCATGAAGTGATCATCCTTAGTATGCACCGTTGCTAAGACTCGTCGTTTCGAAGCATCACGTGATGATCGGGTGTGATAGATTCTACGTGTGCATACAACGGGTACAAGCCAGATTTGCACATGCGAATACTGAGGTTAAACTTTACGAGCCTAGCATGTACAGACATGGTCTCGGAAAGTCATCATGATATGATGGATACAATTATGAGTGAAATTGTTCATCATATTACAAAGTTACTAATAGTAAAATCTAGAACACTTGTCATATGATCACCAACTTCAAAGTAAGAACCTCAAGGTTATTGGTATTTGACCAATGGAGTTAGAAGTCGTTGAAAGTGAAGTGTTTTCTGAGAATGAGGAAAACTAAAAGAGAAACTACAAAAGATATTTTGGCAGAAAGAAAGAAAAGACTAGAAAGTCTAGCTCAGGTGTATATAGATGATATACATGTTATGAATGCATTCCTTGTTTGGTCACAAAATGGAATTATTGGGTATTAGTACCATATTGGTTGGTATGAGGTGTCATACAAAACAACGCAATACAAGAATACATTGGCCTAAGTGACTGAAAAGGAATGTGATAGGAATGCACGTCTGGAACAAAAATAAAGTGTTATTATGTTCGTCGTTGGCATTCTGTCTAGCCATTCAGATTTATAATAAAGAACTTTATAATTGTTATTCTTGTTCTGGTTAAATGAAAACAATGAGTTGTTCAAATTATAACAGCATTCCATGTACACTAGTAGGAAAACCATTATAGGTAGAAACAACAACTGTGGCGCACGAAACTGTCCATGCGCCACAAAATTATTTCTGTGGCACACCACATTCATGCGCCACAAAATTTTGACCATTTCTGTGGCGCATCGTCAGCTCCATGCGCCACAGAATGTCGACTTTCTGTAGCGCACTGTGGCTGGTTGATACGCGTAGATGCACACGTCCGTTGGGAACCCCAAGTGGAAGGTATGATGCGTATAGAAGCAAGTTTCCCTCAGTATGAAACCAAGGTTTAATCGAACCAGTAGGAGCCAAGAAGCACGTTGAAGGTTGATGGTCGCGAAATGTGATGCGGCGCAACAACAGGGATTCCGGCGCCAACGTGGAATCCGCACAACAAAACCAAAGTACTTTGCCCCAACGAAACGAAGTGAGGTTGTCAATCTCACCGGCTTGCTGTAACAAAGGATTAAACGTATCGAGTGGAAGATGTTTGCAAAGAAAACAGTAAAACACAATTGCAGTAGATTGTATGCTACGTAAAGAATAGGACCGGGGTCCACAGTTCACTAGAGGTGTCTCTCCCATAGATAAAAGCATGTTGGGTGAACAAATTACAGTCGGGCAATTGACAAATAGAGAAGGGCATAACAATGCATATACATGATATGATAAATATAGTGAGATTTAATTGGGCATTACGACAAAGTACATAGACCGCCATCCAACCGCATCTATGCCTAAAAAGTCCACCTTCGAGGTTATCATCCGAACCCCATTCGGTATTAAGTTGCTAAGCAACGGACAATTGCATTAAGTATGGTGCGTAATGTAATCGACAACTACATCCTTAGACATAGAATCAATGTTTTATCCCTAGTGGCAACAAGCACATCACAACCTTAGAACTTTCCGTCACTCGTCCCGGTGTCAATGAAGGCATGAACCCACTATCGAGCATAAATACTCCCTCTTGGAGTTAAGAGTACAAACTTGGCCGAGCCTCTACTAATAACGGAGAGCATGCAAGATCATAAACAACACATAAACAATAGATTGATAATCACCATAACATAGTATTCTCTATCCATCGGATCCCGACAAACACAACATATAGTATTACGAGATAGATGATCTTGATCATGTTAGGCAGCTCACAAGATCCAACAATGAAGCACAACAAGGAGAAGACGACCATCTAGCTACTCGCTATGGACCCATGGTCCAGGGGTGAACTACTCACTCATCACTCCGGAGGCGATCATGGCGATGAAGAGTCCTCCGGAGATGAATCTCCTCTCCGGCAGAGGTGCCGGAGGCGATCTCCCGAATCCCCCGAGATGGGATTCGCGGCGGCGGCGTCTCTGGAAGGTTTTCCGTATCGTGGCTCTCGGTACTGGGGTTTTCACGACGGATGCTATTTGTAGGCGGAAGGGTAGGTCAGGGGGGCTGACGAGTGGCCCACACCATAGGGCGGCGCGGGCCCCCCTCTGGCCGCGCGGCCCTATGGTGGCGGCGCCTCGTCGCCCCACTTCGTTATCTCTTCGGTCTTCCGGAAGCTCCGTGCAAAAATAGGACCCCGGGCGAAGATTTCGTCCAATTCCGAGAATATTTCCTTACTAGGATTTCTGAAACCAAAAACAGCAGAAAACAAAGAATCGGCTCTTCGGCATCTTGTTAATAGGTTAGTTCCGGAAAATGCATAAATATGACATATAATGTGCATAAAACATGTAGGTATCATCAATAAAGTAGCATGGAACATAAGAAATTATCGATACGTTGGAGACGTATCAGCATCCCTAAGCTTAGTTTCGCTCGTCCCGAGCAGGTAAAACGATAACAAAGATAATTTCTGAAGTGACATGCCATCATAATCTTGATCATACTATTTGTAAACATATGTAATGAATGCAGCGATCAAAACAAAGGTAATGACATGAGTAAACAACTGAATCATAAAGCAAAGACTTTTCATGAATAGTACTTCAAGACAAGCATCAATAAGTCTTGCATAAGAGTTAACTCATAAAGCAATAAATCAAAGTAAAGGTGTTGAAGCAACACATAGGAAGATTAAGTTTCAGCGGTTGCTTTCAACTTATAACATGTATATCTCATGGATATTGTCAACATAAAGTAATATAACAAGTGCAATATGCAAGTATGTAGGAATCAATGCACAGTTCACACAAGTGTTTGCTTCTTAAGGTGGAAGGAGATAGGTAAACTGACTCAAAAATAAAAGTAAAAGAATGGTCCTTCAAAGAGGAAAGCATCGATTGCTGTATTTGTGCTAGAGCTTTTATTTTGAAAACATGAAACAATTTTGTCAACGGTAGTAATAAAGCATATGAGTTATGTAAATTATATCTTACAAGTTGCAAGCCTCATGCATAGTATACTAATAGTGTCCGCACCTCGTCCTACTTAGCTTGGACTACCGGATCTTTGCATGCCATGTTTCAACCAAGTGTCACAAAGGGGTACCTCCATGCCGCTCGTACAAAGGTCTAAGGAGAATGCTCGCATTTTGGATTTCTCGCTTTTGATTATTCTCAACTTAGACATCCATACCGGGACAACATGGACAACGAGATAATGGACTCCTCTTAAATGCATAAGCATGTAGCAATGATTATTATTCTCATATGAGATTGAGGATATATGTCCAAAACTGAAACTTCCACCATTATTCATGGCTTTAGTTAGCGGCCCAATGTTCTTCTCTAACAATTTTGCATGCTCCAACCACTAAAATGATAGATCCTTCGGACAAGACGGACATGCATAGCAACTCACATGATATTCAACAATAGTTGATGGCGTTCCCCAGAAGCATGGTTATCGCACAACAAGCAACTTAATAAAAGATAAAGTGCATAAGTACATATTCAATACTACGATAGTTTTTAAGGCTATTTTGTCCCATGAGCTATATATTGCAAAGGTGAATGATGGAATTTTTAAAGGTAGCACTCAAGAAATTTACTTTGGAATGGCGGAGAAATACCATGTAGTAGGTAGGTATGGTGGACACAAATGGCATAGTAGTTGGCTCAAGGATTTTGGATGCATGAGAAGTATTCCCTCTCGATACAAGGTTTAGGCTAGCAAGGTTATTTGAAGCAAACTCAAGGATGAACCGGTGCAGCAAAACTCACATAAAAGACATATTGTAAACATTATAAGACTCTACACCGTCTTCCTTGTTGTTCAAAACTCAATACTAGATATTATCTAGACCTTAGAGAGACCAAATATGCAAATCAGATTTTAGCAAGCTCAATGTATTTCTTCATTAATGGGTGCAAAGCATATGATGCAAGAGCTTAAACATGAGCACAACAATTGCCAAGTATCACATTATCCAAGACATTTTAGAATTACTACATGTAGCATTTTTCAATTCCAACCATATAACAATTTAACGAAGAAGAAACTTCGCCATGAACATTATGAGTAAAGCCTAAGGACATATGTGTCCATATGCAACAGCGGAGCGTGTCTCTCTCCCACAAAGTGAATGCTAGGATCCATTTTATTCAAACTAAAACAAAAACAAAAACAAACCGATGCTCCAAGTAAAGAACACAAGATGTGATTGAATAAAAATATAGTTTCAGGGGAGGAACCTGATGATGTTGTCGATGAAGAAGGGGATGCCTTGGGCATCCCCAAGCTTAGACGCTTGAGTCTTCTTAAAATATGCAGGGGTGAACCACGGGGCATCCCCAAGCTTAGAGCTTTCACTCCTCTTGATCATAGTATATCATTCTCCTCTCTTGACCCTTGAAAACTTCCTTCACACCAAACTTCAAGCAAACTCATTAGAGGGTTAGTGCACAATTAATAATTCACACATTCAGAGGTGACACAAACATTCTTTACACTTCTGGACATTGCATAAAGCTACTGGACATTAATGGATCAAAGAAATGAATCCAACATAGCAAAAGAGGCAATGCGAAATAAAAGGCAGAATCTGTCAAAAACAGAACAGTCCGTAAAGACGAATTTAAAGCTGGCACCAGACTTGCTCAAATGGAAAAACTCAAAACTAATGAAAGTTGCGTACATATCTGAGGATCACGCTCGTAAATTGGCAGATTTTTTCGAATTTTCTACAGAGAACTGTGCCCAGATTCGTGACAGACAGCAATGCTGTTTCTGCGCAGCGATCCCAAATATAACATCAACTTTGACATAGAAACTTTACTTGGCACAAAAACATGATAAGAAGAGGTTGCTAAAGTAGTAAACAACTTCCAAGACTCAACAAAACAAAAAAATTGCTGTAGTAAAAACATGGGTTGTCTCCCATAAGCGCTTTTCTTTAACGCCTTTCAGCTAGGCGCAGAAAGTGCAAATCAAGTATTATCGGATGGTAGTGCATCATCCTTACCTTGGGCTTTATCCTTACCTTTCTTGTTGTTTTCCTTTCTCTTTGATTTAGGAAATGTATGATTTCCCCCTGGTATAGAGGTGAAATCCAAGATGCCTTCTCCCACATCTATGACTGCTCCCAATAGTTTTAGCAGGGATCTTCCGAGTGTGACCTTTCCTGTTCCTACACATTCAATAACAAGATAATCAATGGATATTGTTCTTCCAAGAATGGTCGTATGCACACCTGCGGCTATTCCCTTAGGCATTATAACAGAATTATCAATGAGAGTTATTTCTTCTCCTCCTTCATCAACTCCCCATAGTTCCAAAGATTTATAAATGCTCTCAGGCATAAGGCAAAATTCAGACATAATATCAGAGTTGGCACGAAGAGTTTGATCACCAATAACAATTTTAACAGTAGGATCCCATAATGAAGGTTTAGAATTCACTAAAACTTGTTCAATACGATTACGAACACAGTGATAATTGTCATTCAAGCGAGATGTACTTATCTCAAGATTGTTCAATCTATTATAAATGCTAATAAGGGCTGAATCAAAGTTATTAGCTGAATCATGTGATGCAACCAATTTCTTTATGGCATTAAAAGCTTGATCCCCATTACAATGAAGGAAATCTCCTCCTACTAAAGCATCCAACGCATATCTATAACGAATCATAAGACCAAAATAAAAATTACTAAGGAGCAAACTTAGAGTCATTTGAGGTTCAGTTTTAAGATAAGAAGTAAAAATTCTAGACCAAGCATCTTTAAAACTTTCCTCATCCCCTTGTTTAAAAGTAAAAACTAATTCCTCAGGTGAAGAAGTAACAAGTGTAGAGCTAGCCATGGTAGTAAAAGTAAACTAGATAAAATAAATGCAAGTAACTAATTTTTTTTTGTGTTTTTGATATAGAGAGCAAGACAGTAAATAAAGTAAAACTAGCAACTAATTTTTTTGTGTTTTGTTTAGGTGCAGCAAACAAAGTAGTAAATAAAATAAAGCAAGACAAAAACAAAGTAAAGAGATTGAGAAGTGGAGACTCCCCTTGCAGCGTGTCTTGATCTCCCCGGCAACGGCGCCGGAAATTTAGCTTGATACGCGTAGATGCACACGTCCGTTGGGAACCCCAAGTGGAAGGTATGATGCGTATAGAAGCAAGTTTCCCTCGCATGAAACCAAGGTTTAATCGAACCAAGTAGGAGCCAAGAAGCACGTTGAAGGTTGATGGTCGCGAAATGTGATGCGGCGCAACAACAGGGATTCCGCGCCAACGTGGAATCTCGCACAACAAAACCAAAGTACTTTGCCCCAACGAAACAAGTGAGGTTGTCAATCTCACCGGCTTGCTCGTAACAAAGGATTAAACGTATCGAGTGGAAGATGTTTGCAAAGAAAACAGTAAAACACAATTGCAGTAGATTGTATGCTATGTAAAGAATAGGACCGGGGTCCACAGTTCACTAGAGGTGTCTCTCCCATAAGATAAAAGCATGTTGGGTGAACAAATTACAGTCGGGCAATTGACAAATAGAGAAGGGCATAACAATGCATATACATGATATGATAAATATAGTGAGATTTAATTGGGCATTACGACAAAGTACATAGACCGCCATCCAACTGCATCTATGCCTAAAAAGTCCACCTTCGGAGTTATCATTCGAACCCCATTCGGTATTAAGTTGCTAAGCAACAGTACAATTGCATTAAGTATGGTGCGTAATGTAATCGACAACTACATCCTTAGACATAGAATCAATGTTTTATCCCTAGTGGCAACAAGCACATCACAACCTTAGAACTTTACGTCACATCGTCCTGAGTGTCAATGAAGGCATGAACCCACTATCGAGCATAAATACTCCCTCTTGGAGTTAAGAGTACAAACTTGGCCAGAACCTCTACTAATAACGGAGAGCATGCAAGATCATAAACAACACATAAACAATAGATTGATAATCACCATAACATAGTATTCTCTATCCATCGGATCCCGACAAACACAACATATAGTATTACGGATAGATGATCTTGATCATGTTAGGCAGCTCACAAGATCCAACAATGAAGCACAACAAGGAGAAGACGACCATCTAGCTACTCGCTATGGACCCATGGTCCAGGGGTGAACTACTCACTCATCACTCCGGAGGCGATCATGGCGATGAAGAGTCCTCCGGGAGATGAATCTCCTCTCCGGCAGGGTGCCGGAGGCGATCTCCTGAATCCCCCGAGATGGGATTCGCGGCGGCGGCGTCTCAGGAAGGTTTTCCGTATCGTGGCTCTCGGTACTGGGGTTTTCGCGACGGAGGCTATTTGTAGGCGGAAGGGTAGGTCAGGAGGGCTGACGAGGGGCCCACACCATAGGGCGGCGCGGGCCCCCCTCTGGCCGTGCGGCCCTATGGTGGCGGCGCCTCGTCGCCCCACTTCGTTATCTCTTCGGTCTTCTGGAAGCTCCGTGCAAAAATAGGACCCTGGGCGAAGATTTCGTCCAATTCCGAGAATATTTCCTTACTAGGATTTCTGAAACCAAAAACAGCGAGAAAACGAGCAATCGGCTCTTCGGCATCTTGTTAATAGGTTAGTTCCAGAAAATGCATAAATATGACATATAATGTGCATAAAACATGTAGGTATCATCAATAAAGTAGCATGGAACATAAGAAATTATCGATACGTTGGAGACGTATCACTGGTGCGCCACAGAATTTCCATGGGGCCCACGCGGGGTCCAGCACTGCACATGGGCGAAGTGAATTCTGTGGCGCATGGTGATATGTGCGCCACAGAAGTTCAAAATTCTGTGGCGCATGGTGGCATGTGCGCCACAGAAGTTCAAAATTCTGTGGCGCATGGTGGCATGTGCGCCACAGAAGTTAATATTTCTGTGGCGCACCAACAATATGCGGCACAGAATTCTGCAGGATTTTTTCTCCCCACACAACTCCACCCCCCCCCCTTGGATCGCCTTTTTTACCTTTGTAAAAAATAAAAGAAATAGATAGAAATTTCAAAAAATAAAATCCTTCGAGATTCCCATATATTATGTCATCTAGCACCACTGAAATTTAACAAACATGAATTTTGACTTTTTTTGCAAAATTGTGTGGGAAAATCATCAAACTGGATTTATGGCTGCATACGAACTCGAAAAAAAACGCACAATATATCAAAATGTTCCCACGAAAATTCTACATTCAAATTCACCCGGGCTTGCCCGGTTGGACAATATTTAGAATCGCCAAATTCGAAAAGAATAAAAAGTTACGGCCAGTTAAATTTTTTTCCTGCAAAATAGAAAATTAGAAAAAAAAATTCTGTGGCGCACCACTGGTCCGTGCGCCATAGAAGTTTGGCCCGAAAATTTTGAATTTGGCCGGCGCCAATCTCCTCCACCTCTTCTCCTCCACCTCTTCTCCTCCACCACTTCTCCTCCACCATTTCTCCTCTCACTTCTCCATCTCCTCACTTCTCCTCCTCACTTCTCCTCCCACCACCACCACCACCTACTCCCTTCTCCGGCGACCACCACCACCTTCTCCTCCTCCTCCGGCGACCACCACCACCTCCTCCGGCGACCACCACCTCCTCCTCCGGCGACCAACACCACCACCACCTCCGGCCACCACCACCACCTCCTCCTCCGGCCACCACCTCCGGCCACCACCACCACCACCTCCTCCTCCGGCCACCACCAACACCACCACCACCACCACCACCACCACCTTCGGCCACCATCACCACCACCACCACCACCACCACCACCACCTTCGGCCACCATCACCACCACCACCACCACCACCACCACCAACACCAACACCAACACCAACACCACCACCACCACCACCTCCGGCCACTGATACGTCTCAAACGTATCTATAATTTCTTATGTTCCATGCTACTTTTATTACAATATTTGAGTGATTTACACATACTTTACAACATTATTATACATTTTCCGGCACTAACCTATTAACAAGATGCCGAAGTGCCGCTGTCGTTGTTTCTCGCTGTTTTTGGTTTCGTAAATCCTAGTAAGGAAATATTCTTGGAATTGGACGAAATCAACGCCCAGGGGCCTATTTTTACACGAAGCTTCCAGAAGACCGAAAGGGAGACGAAGTGGGGCCACGAGGTGGCCAGACACTAGGGCGGCGCGGCCTGGGCCTGGGCCGCGCGGCCCTGTTGTGTCGCCACCTCGCGACGCCCCCTGACCTACCCTTCCGCCTACAAATAGCCTCCGTCGCGAAACCCCCTGTACCGAGAGCCACGATACGGAAAACATTACTGAGAGGCCGCCGCCGCGAATCCCATCTCGGGGGATTCAGGAGATCGCCTCCGGCACCCTGCCGGAGAGGGGAATCATCACCGGAGGGGCTCTACATCATCATGCCCGCCTCCGGATTGATGCGTGGGTAGTTCATCCTTGGACTATGGGTCCATAGCAGTAGCTAGATGGTTGTCTTCTCCGCATGTGCTTTCATTGTTATAGATCTTGTGAGCTGCCTAACATGATCAAGATCATTTATTTGTAATGCTACATGTTGTGTTTGGCGGGATCCGATGAATAGAGAATACTATGTTAAGTTGATTATCAATCTATCATATATGTGTTGTTTATGTTCTTGCATGCTCTCCGTTGCTAGTAGAGGCTCTGCCCAAATTGATACTTGTAACTCCAAGAGGGAGTAATTATGCTCGATAGTGGGTTCATGCCTCCATTTAATCTGGGACAGTGACAGAAAGTTCTAAGGTTGTGGATGTGCTGTTGCTACTAGGGATAAAACATTGATGCTTTGTCTAAGGATATTTGTGTTGATTACATTACGCACCATATTTAATGCAATTATCTGTTGTTCGCAACTTAATACCGGAAGGGGTTCGTATGATAACCTGAAGGTGGATTATTTAGGCATAGATGCATGCTGGATAGAGGTCTATGTACTTTGTCGTAATGCCCTGATTAAATCACATAGTAATCATCGTTGATATGTATTGAATCTTTATTTGTAAATTGCCCGCCTGTAATTTGTTCACCCAGCATGTTAGTTATCTTATTGGAGAGACACCACTAGTGAACTGTGGACCCCGGTCCATTCTTTTATATCTGAATACATTCTACTGATTTTACTGTTCTTTGCAAACAAACACCATCTTCCACTCGATACGCTTAATCCTTTGTTTTCAGCAAGCCGGTGAGATTGACAACCTCACTGTTACGTTGGGGCAAAGTATTTTGATTGTGTTGTGCAGGTTCCACGTTGGCGCCGGTTTCACCGGTGTTGCGCCGCACTACACTCCTCCACCAACAACCTTCACGTGCTTCTTGGCTCCTACTGGTTCGATAACCTTGGTTTCTTTCTGAGGGAAAACTTGCTGCTGTGCGCATCTCACCTTCCTCTTGGGGTTCCCAACGGACGTGTACATCTATGCGCATCAAGCTCTTTTTCTGGCGCCGTTGCCGGGGAGATCAAGACACGCTGCAAGGGGAGTCTCCACTTCCAATTTCTTTACTTTGTTTTTGTCTTGCTTTACTTTATTTTATTTACTACTTTGTTTGCTGCACTTAAACAAAACACAAAAATTAGTTACTTTACTTTCTGTCTTATTTACTAGCTTTATATCAAAACACAAAAATTAGTTACTTGCATTTAGTTTACTTTTGTTATCATGTCTAGTTCCGTACCTATTACTTCTTCACCTGAAGAATTAGTCTTTACTTTTAAACAAGGGGATGAGGAGAGTTTTAAAGATGCTTGGTCTGGAATTTTTGATGCTTATCGTAAAGTTGAACCTCAAATGACTCTAAGTTTGCTCCTTAGTAATTTTTATTTTGGGCTTATGATTCGCTATAGATATGCCTTAGATGCTATAGTGGGAGGAGATTTCCTTCATTGCAACGGTGATCAAGTTTTTAATGCCATAAAAAAATTGGTTGCATCACGTAGTTCAGATAATAACTTTGATTCAGCTCTTATTAGCATTTATAATAGATTAAACACTCTTGAGACAAATGCATCTTACTTAAAGGAAAGTTGTGGTTATGTTCGAAACCGTCTTGATGAAGTTTTAGTGAACTCTGAACCCTCAATGTGGAATCCTACTATCAAAGTTACTATTGGTGGTGAAACTTTTCATGCCCGTTGTGATATTATGTCTGAATTTTGTCTTATGCCTAAGAGTATTTATGAATCTTTAACACTTTGGGGACTCGTTGAAGGAGGAGAAGGAATAACTCTTATTGATAATTCTGTTATAATTCCTAAGGGAATAGCTGAGAGTGTGCATACAACCATTCTTGGAAGAACGGTATCCACTGATTATCTTGTTATTGAATGTGTAGGAACTGGACAAATCACACTTGGAAGATCCCTGCTGAAACAATTGGGAGCAATCATAAATACGGGAGAAGGCACCCTAAAAATCATACCGGGAGGCCGACATGTATTCCCTAAACCAAAGGGTAAGAAAAAGAGTAAGAAGGGTAGGCGTAAAGCCCGAGGTAATGTTGATGCTTCATCTCTTGATGTTACTTGATTTGCACTTTCTGCGCCTAGCTGAAAGACGTTAAAGAAAAGCACTTCTTGGGAGATAACCCATGTTTTATTTTATTTACTGTATTGTTGAGTCTTGGAAGTTGTTTACTACTGTAGCAACCTCTCCTTATCATGTTTTTGTGCCAAGTAAAGTTTTTATGTTAAAGTTGATGCTATATTTGGGATCGCCGCGCAGAAACAGCATTGCTGTCTGTCACGAATTCTTGCATAAGTCTCTGTAAAAAAATCTAAAAAATCTGAAAATTTACGAGCGGGATCATCAGATATGTACGCAACTTTCATTAGTTTTGAGTTTTTCCATTTGAGCAAGTTAAGTGCCACTTCCAGATGCATCTTTACGGACTGTTCTGTTTTTGACAGATTCTGTCTTTTATTTCGCCTTGCCGCTTTTGCTATGTTGAATGAGTTTCTTTGTTCCATTAACTTTCAGAAGCTTTGTGCAATCCAGAAGTGTTAAGAATGATTGTGTCACCTCTGAATATGTGAATGTTTGGTTATGCACTAACCCTCTAATGAGTTCGCTTGAAGTTTGTGTGAAGGAAGTTTTCAAGGGTCAAGAGAAGAGGATGATATACTATGATCAAGAAGAGTGAAAGGTCTAAGCTTGGGGATTCCCCGGTGGTTCATCCCTGCATATTTTAAGAAGACTCAAGCATCTAAGCTTGGGATGCCCAAGGCATCCCCTTCTTCATCGACAACATTATCAGGTCACTTCTAGTGAAACTATATTTTTATTCCATCACATTCTTATGTTCTTTACTTGGAGCGTCGGTTTGTTTTTATTTTTGTTTTATTTTGAATAAAGTTGGATCCCACCATTCTTATATTGGAGATATTACGCTCCGCTTTTTCATATGGAACACTTGTGTTCTTAATTGTGCTTTAATGTTCATGGCGAAAGCTAATTGCTTCGTTAAAATTGCTATTTGGTTGGAATTGGAAAATGCTGCATATGGTTTGGCAATTTGGCAATTGTTTGAGCTCTCATAGATCATGTTTAAGCTCTTGCATCATGTAGTTTAATCTATTAATGAAGAACTACTGTAGATCTTGTTTAATTTGGTTTGCATGATTGGTCTCTCTAAGTCTAGATATTTTCGGGTAAAGTGTTTGAACAACAAGGAAGACAGTGTAGAGTCTTATAATGCTTGCAATATGTTCTTGTGTGAGTTTTGATGTACCTGTTCATACTTGTGTTTGCTTCAAACAACCTTACTAGCCCAAACCTTGTACTGAGAGGAAATGCTTCTCGTGCATCCAAACACCTTGAGCCAAACTCCATGCCATTTGTGTCCACCATATCTACCTACTATGTGGTATTTCCTGCCATTCCAAAGTAAATTACTTGAGTGCTACCTTTAAAATTTCATTCCTCTACCTTTACAATATATAGCTCATGGGACAAATAGCTTAAAAACTATTGTGGTGATGAATATGTAGTTATGTGTCTTAATTGTTATAAGTTGCTTGTTGAGCGGTAACCATGTTTTCTGGGGACGCCATCAACTTTACCTTTGTTGGATATCATGTGAGATGCTATGCATGTTCGTCTTGTCTGAAGTAAGTGGATTTCATGATCAAATGGTTTGAGTATGCATATGTTAGAGAAGAACATTGGGCCGCTAACTAAAGCCATGTATCATGGTGGAAATTTCAGTTTGGACATACAACCTCAATCTCTTATGAGAATATTAACTATTGTTGAATGCTTAAGCATTAAAAGAGGAGTCCATTATCTGTTGTCTATGTTGTCCCGGTATGGATGTCTAAGTTGAGAATAATCAAAAGCAAGAAATCCAATGCGTGCTTTCTCCTTAGACCTTTGTACAGGCGGCATAGAGGTACCCCTTTGTGACACTTGGTTGAAACATATGTTATGCGATGAGAATCCGTGTCTCAGAGTTAGTAGGACAAGGTGTGAGCACTATTAGTACTCTATGCATGAGACTTGCAACTTGTAGGAAGTATTATGCATAGCACATATGAATTATTACTACCGTTGACAAAATTGTTTCTATGTTTTCAAAACAAAAGCTCTAGCACAAAAACAGTAATCCCTGCTTCCCTCTGCGAAGGGCCATTCTTTTACTTTATTCTTGAGTCAGTTTACCCATTTCTTTCTATCCTAGAAGCAAACACTTGTGTTAACTGTGTGCATTGATTCTTACATGTTTACTTATTGCACCTGTTATATTACTCTATGTTGACAAATATCCATGAGATATACATGTTACAAGTTGAAAGCAATTGCTGAAACTTAATCATCCTTTGTGTTGCTTCAATGCATTCTACTTAGAATTTATTACTTATGAGTTAACTCTTATGCAAGTCTTATTGATACTTGTTTGAAAGTACTATTCATAAAAAGTTTTGCTATATGATTCATTTGCTTAGTCATTATCTTTGTTAGCAATCTTTTGTTCAGATCACTCCATTCATCTCATATGCTTGACAATAATGTTGATCAAGATTATGTTGGTAGCATGTCACTTCAGAAATTATTTGTGTTATCGTTTACATACTCGAGGACGAGTAGGAACTAAGCTTGGGGATGCTTGATACGTCTCAAACGTATCTATAATTTCTTATGTTCCATGCTACTTTTATTACAATACTTGACTGATTTACACATACTTTACAGCATTATTATACATTTTTCGGCACTAACCTATTAACAAGATGACGAAGTGCCAGTTGCTGTTTTTCTGCTGTTTTTGGTTTCAGAAATCCTAGTAAGGAAGTATTCTCGGAATTGGACGAAATCAACGCCCAGGGGCCTATTTTTACACGAAGCTTCCAGAAGACCGAAAGGGAGACGAAGTGGGGCCACGAGGTGGCCAGACACCAGGGCGGCGCGGCCTGGGCCTGGGCCGCGCGGCCCTATTGTGTCGCCACCTCGCGACGCCCCCTGACCTACCCTTCCGCCTACAAATAGCCTTCGTCGCGAAACCCCCTGTACCGAGAGCCACGATACGGAAAACATTACTGAGAGGCCGCCGCCGCGAATCCCATCTCGGGGGATTCAGGAGATCGCCTCCGGCACCCTGCCGGAGAGGGGAATCATCACCGGAGGGGCTCTACATCATCATGCCCGCCTCCGGATTGATGCGTGAGTAGTTCATCCTTGGACTATGGGTCCATAGCAGTAGCTAGATGGTTGTCTTCTCCGCATGTGCTTTCATTGTTATAGATCTTGTGAGCTGCCTAACATGATCAAGATCATCTATTTGTAATGCTACATGTTGTGTTTGGCGGGATCCGATGAATAGAGAATACTATGTTAAGTTGATTATCAATCTATCATATATGTGTTGTTTATGTTCTTGCATGCTCTCCGTTGATAGTAGAGGCTCTGGCCAAGTTGATACTTGTAACTCCAAGAGGGAGTAATTATGCTCGATAGTGGCTTCATGCCTCCATTTAATCTGGGACAGTGAAAAAAAGTTCTAAGGTTGTGGATGTGCTGTTGCTACTAGGGATAAAACATTGATGCTTTGTCTAAGGATATTTGTGTTGATTACATTACGCACCATACTTAATGCAATTATCTGTTGTTCGCAACTTAATACCGGAAGGGGTTCGGATGATAACCTGAAGGTGGATTATTTAGGCATAGATGCATGCTGGATAGCGGTCTATGTACTTTGTCGTAATGCCCTGATTAAATCACATAGTAATCATTGTTGATATGTATTGAATCTTTATTTGTAAATTGTCCGCCTGTAATTTGTTCACCCAGCATGTTAGTTATCTTATTGGAGAGACACCACTAGTGAACTGTGGACCCCGGTCCATTCTTTTACATCTGAATACATTCTACTGCTTTTACTGTTCTTTGCAAACAAACACCATCTTCCACTCGATACGTTTAATCCTTTGTTTTTAGCAAGCCGGTGAGATTGACAACCTCATTGTTACATTGGGGCAAAGTACTTTGATTGTGTCGTGTAGATTCCACGTTGGCGCCGGTTTCACTGGTGTTGCGCCGCACTACACTCCTCCACCAACAACCTTCACGTGCTTCTTAGCTCCTACTGGTTCGATAACCTTGGTTTCTTTCTGAGGGAAAACTTGCTGCTGTGCGCATCACACCTTCCTCTTGGGGTTCCCAACGGACGTGTACATCTACGCGCATCAGCCACCATCACCACTGGCAAAGGATTAATTTGTCAATGCCTACAGATTGTAGACTAGGGTTTTTCTAGAAGTAGAGGGCAAGTAGATCTCGAAGGTTTCAGCCGAAAAGTACTCGCCGATTATGAAAACTAGGGTTCTGTTGACAATAGATTCGATCCTTTCTTCGTCCCTCGACTCCCCCTTATATAGAGGATGGAGCCGAGGGTTTCGTAATACACAAGTTACAGAGTCCGGGAGGGTTTCGTACCCAACCCGTAAGATTACAAATCTCTATCTTTCCTAATACAAACTATCTTTCCTTGACACTAAATGGGCTTCCAAGTCTTCTTATTCTTCGAGTCCTGGGCCTTTAGTAAACCCCGGGTACCATCTTTGGCAGGCCCATTGGGGATGCCTATGTCAGTAGCCCCCGAGATTTTTCTTGAATCGGAGAATCAAGGAAAATCTCCAATTTTACTCATTACATAATCTTTCAATATGCAAATACTATTTTGTACAGGGATAATGGTAGTTGGGGCTAGTTCATCTGACGGATCAGGTACTAGTTAACTGCTCTAGTGGCAATCCGCAAAAACCTACTTCAAGATCACGTCCCTGGACATGATCTTGGGATACTCGGTGTAAACTTCGACGAGTGCCGCTTAAGGTCTTACCATTCCGTCGAGTCCCGGTCATATTTTATTGGGTACCTAACGCGTCCGTTAGGATTTTTCTTCGCATCTGTTGATACGGAAAAAAGTAGCAATCCGCCGTCAGAGACGGTGCCACGCCGCTCAGAACGGATCTGGGGTCTTACCTTCGCAAAGTTTTGCGGCATTCAGAGATTTTGTCGCGACTTTTAGCGCTCTGAGAATATATTGTCGAGTGCTTTTCGGCTGTTGGAATAGCATATTTTATCGAGTCATATTTGATGACTTATTTTGTCTTCCCGATGGGAGTATATGTAGAGTTATCTGTGTAACTCGAAATATACTCACTTCTATTTCTTTCTTTTGATAAAAATTCATCGGGCACGCGAACAGCGTTCCCGATGGGAGTAGCCCCCGAGGCTACAGCCAAGAACTTGTGCTTGGGTGTAGGCTCCACAGATTAGTATCCTTTGCCGCTATATTTATAATCCTTCTCGATATTTTTCTATCTATCGGGTGCGCGACCAGCGCTCCCGATGGGAGTAGCCCCCGAGGCTATGAACAAATGTTTGCATTTGGTCATAGGCTCTCGCCATTTCTATCTTGTCATACTCAAAGTTTTCTATTTTTCCAAAGTAGCCCCCGAGCGTTTGGGCAAAAACTTGTTTTTGATCAAAAGCTCTCGAAATAATCTTACGTTGTCGATAATCTCTCCCTGCTTCATAGTCGAGCTTTCCTTTTACCACGATGACGTCAGTGCTGATGATAGCCACGACTTCTGTATTGGAAACATGCGAAAACCGCTCCTCTCACTGCCTTGTGGGTCCAAATTCCCCATCTGATTGACACGTCGTGCAAGTGGGGGACACACGTCCTCCACTTTTTCTGGCGCACGTACTGTGCCCTCTGTCGTTTCTTTTCTCAGTGAAAAACCATTTTTACCCCTTGTCCACGTGTAATCCATCTACGCCGTAAATTTTCCATCGAACGGCTGCATCGATTCACCGCACCTCTATTTAATTTCATCATCTTCTTCCTATGTCTCTTTTGTTCACTCCGCCCATCTACGCCTCTGCCAAAAATCCTCCCTTGCGCCCATTGCCTTGCGCGCTCCTCCCAGCTTGTGCTGTTCTACTCCCCTCGAGTGGGAAATCATCATCCCCGCGACACGCATACTCCGGCGCTTCAACAATCTCCAATGGCCACCGAAGATCTGGAGTGGGAGAGATCCAAGATCTCCAATAAAGACCTGAACCTGCTGAAGAGGTTGGGGTTCACCAAGGTGAAGGATGCATTGCGCTTCCCCCGCGTGGAAAGCTACCCAAAGCCTCCAATGGAGTACCGGGTTAGTTTTGTTGACCATCTTATCCGCGGTCTTTCCCCTCCAATCCACGAGTTTCTGCGCGGTCTTCTTTTTGTTTATGGGCTTCAGCTTCACCAGCTGACGCCCAATTCTATCTTGCATGTGTCGATTTTTATCACACTGTGCGAATGCTTTCTCGGAATCCAACCTAACTGAGCTCTGTGGAAACGCATCTTCTGCCTCCAACGTAATGGCTCCCACGGCGTCGCCTATAATATTGGCGGCGTCGTCATCTGTGTTCGATCGGACGTCGATTATTTCGACGTCAAATTTCCTGATTCTGTCCAAGGCTGGCGCAAAAGGTGGCTGTATGTGCACGAGGAAAGCTCTGATTCAATGGAGTACAACATCGCCCGTTTTGATGGAAAAGCCAAAATTCTTCGCCGCCGCTCCTGGGATGCTGAAGCTTCCGAAGAAGAGAAATTGGCGACAGAGGCGCTGATGACTCGCATCCGTGAACTTCAGAGTACCCGAGGCAAGGAGCTATCGGGTATCCAAATCACAGCCTACTTCCTTAGGATTAGAAAGCAGCCTCTGCAGGCCCGAAAAAAATCCCCTTTGGATGTATGCTTGTGATGAAGATATCGAGAGGCTCTCCACAGATCTTTCTGCAAAAGATTTGGAGAAGCTAATCCGAAGAATCTCCAAGCTTAGCAAGAAGGACACCATTCCATCTTCTTGCAAGGTTGCGCCATTTTGCCGCGCCAATCCTCTTCCCAAGGTATTTATTCGTCGCCGGTATTATACCTTCTTCCCGAAGTATTTTTGTGTCGACTATTTTTACTTATAGTGAGATATAATTATTTTGTCGATATTCTTTGTTCTCCACGGGGTCACCTTGTTCTATCTTCTCTTCCTCCCCTTCCCGAAGATGGGGAAGTCGAAGAACGGGCTGTTGTCACCGACGACAACCAGGGTGCTTCTCGCCCTGAAAGTGGAGTCGGGGATTCCCATAAATCCGCGGCTTCTCTTGAAAAAGAGACTGAAGCAGAAGTTTCTTCGTCGACACGCTCATCTCTCCCTGCTGCTTCTCCAAAAGGTAAAAGGAAAAGAGATGAAACCATCGACTCTGGCGCCTCCAAAGCTACACCCACTGATGAGGAAGAAACTTTGGATCTTTACGGTGCTGCTCTCGTCAGCTCGTAAGTTATTTGCAATTGCTGTGCTGTTTTTCCCTTTGTCGATGTTTTTGAAATTTCTATTTTATCTTGTCGCTATATTTATGGCAGTGACGATGAAAAAGAAGATGCTGCTATCGACGAGACTGCTCGAACGAGCACATCTCGTACTTTATTTGTTTCGGAAACTCGTCCTGATGGCGACGAAGCTTCTCCTCATCCGCAAAACCTTGAACATCCAAAATCAGCTGAAAGCCCCCGAGCTCCTTCCCCAAAGAGAGCTAGGGTAGAAACAACCAAGGAACCAACCATATTAACTGGTTGTTCCTCGACTTCTTTGATGGAAGAGGTAAATTGTTCTGTATTGACTTTTCTTTTGAAGTTTTCCTCTTTTCCTCCTTGATGTCAACTTTGTCTTCTTCCTATATTGATTCTTTTTTCATTGTAATCTCTCCAGCCTTTTATGAAAGAGCTCGTCCGTTTCGGTACCCAATTTATCGGGTACCGCGATTATGCCGGCGAACTTGAAGGTACTTGCTTGTTCTCTCCCGTTTTTCTTGTCGAGTTTTTCTTGCCACTATCAATGATTATCTGTCTTTACGTTGGCAGGAAAACTGGCAGAAGCCAACAAACGTGCTGACGCTCTCGCTATTGAGTTAGAACAAAGCGAGAGTGCGCACGCGAAAGTCGTCGAGGATCTTCAAAAAAGACTCGATGACGCAAAAAGGGCCTTAGAAGAAAATGTAGCTCAGCATTCTGCTCGAGAAGAAGAGATCCTCAGTCGACTGGAAACTCAGAGTCGACGTTTTGTTAGTAAGTCCTTGTACCCTTTACTGTTTTCTCACGTCGTGTTTTGGTCTCCCCCTTTTTTTCTTTTCGATAACCTTCTTTCTTTCTTTTTTTGTGCTTTTAAACAGGGAGAACACATCAAGAATACGAGCTGGACAATCCTAAGGATGACGAGCTTCTCGATGCGCTTTCTCTTCTCGAAATTCATGGGACGGAAGCTCGTAACGGATTAGATGAAGCTGAAGCTGGCCTATCGCGACTGTTTCCTTATTTCTTCCATAAAAAGGAGCGACCTGCAGTTTTCATTGACCTCGCCAAGTGCTTCAACGGCAATGAAGACCTTGGACTCCAACTTCGTCAAGAGGGACTAAAAGTTGGTGTTGAAGGTACCATGGCCTTGGTTGCAGAGAGTCAACAAGAAGTCGACTGGTCAAAGGTTGGCGACGCGGGGAAGATTGAAACTAAGAAGTGGCAGTCACTAATCAAAGCGGCAAAGCCCAATTCGAAGAAGATCCTCGCCACTCTTGGATATAAGCCACCAACCGCTCCGAGTTCTTCAAAACCGGAGGTCAAGTAGACGACCACTTTTGCTTTTTCCTTTTTAGTTTTATCTCCCCTTTTGGTCATGTCGTCGTAGTGTTCTTAGCGATGACTGCTTCTGTAGTTCTCTAGAGGACCTCCTTTTGTAATAGAAATGTATATATTATGAAAATGAATGGATATCTGTCTTTGCTCGATGTTTGATGTCGAAATTTCTGTTTTCAGTTAATTTTTTACAACTATACGGCAACTCCTGGTCCTTCCGAGGTTTTTCCTTCGTCTCATTCGAAGAAAAACCCTGTCTCTGTTGAGTTTGTTGAAAATTCTTCGAGTAAGAATTCGGTAGAAGATTTGGAAGAACTTCGACAGCAGCTCCAATCCACGAAGAAGCAATCCCTTATGCTCATGGAACAGTCTCGAAAATCTTCTGAGAGGGAAAAAGCTGCGCTCCAACAAGCTCAAGATGCCATAACTGAAAAGGACGCCGCCGTTGCTGAAGCTGCTGCAGCTACATCCCGTGAAAATTTTATGCTTCAACTGCTGACAGATGCTAGCTTGGATATGGCAGGTGTGCTTCATTATCATTGTCGTGTTATTTCTTTTCCTTTTTGCTTGTCTCCTCGTTGCTCGCTGATTCTGTCAAAAAATAGGTTCTTTTTTGGATGCTGCTACTGAAGATGAGCGTGTCGAAGCTCGATCTAATGTACTTCTTCGGCTTGCCAAGGATCATGGTTCAAGTTTTTGGGGCACGCCTGAACGAACTCGCCAGATTGTCAGGTTTCAGGATCGCGCACTCCAGGTTCGCGATTATCTCGACTTATGTACAAGGACTCTGTCTCTGGTCTATGTGTTATCACCAGAATTTGACCAAGCCAGAGGTGGGCCGCATTCTAGATGGACTTGAAGATATATGCGTGGAGAGATATGTGAATCGGCCTTGTGTATCAAGTTTGGGCTAGTTAGCCCGTGTATCTTTATATAGTAGATTACGTAGAGATTAGAGTTTGTCTCGTGCACGGTTTAGTGCACGCCCACATTAGAAAGTCCCCTGGACTATAAATATGTACCTAGGGTTTATGGAATAAACAACAACCAACGTTCAACACAAACCAATCTCGGCGCATCGCCAACCCCTTCGTCTCAAGGGTTTCTCCGGTAGCACCATGCCGCCTAGATCGCATCTCGCGATCTAGGCAGAGACGAGCCTCGCCCACGTTGTTCATGCGTTGCTCGTACTGAAGCCTTTTTGATGGCGAGCAACGTAGTAATCATAGATGTGTTAGGGTTAGCATTGTTCTTAGTATCATATGCTGTCGTAGTGCAACCTTTGCGCATCTAGCCGTCCCTGTACCTCATCATGGGTGCAGGGGCGGCACCCCGCTTGATCGTTATTTAGTAGATCTGATCCGTTACGATTGCTCCTTGATTCATCAAGGATTAGTTTAATATCTGCAATAGGTAGGCCTTACAAAGGGTTGGAGGATCCAGCGGCATGTAGGGTGTAGTTTGCTGCCCCTAGACAGGACGTTCCGAGGATCAACCTAGTGTTGGTTTTTAGGCCTTGTCTAGGGCTGGCTTACGATCACCGTGCGTGAGCGCGAGGCCCAATCGTGAGTAGGATGATCCGATTATGCGGTGAAAACCCCAGATCGTCGTGGATCTCATATGCTTTATCTTGATCAAGCAGGACCACCATATATTCGGCCACCTTGGACGAATCATGGGTGGATCGGCTCCATGAGCCGATTCACAGGATAACCTAAGAGCCGATCGAGGCTCGTATTTAACGTGTACGTGTGTGCCCTGCAGGAAATTAAGCGAGGCATCATCCACACCTTCCTGACCAGGTATAGGTCAGGTGGCACGCCCTTGCAATTTGCATCGGCGCGCGACCGGGGAGGCTTTGCGGGCCGTCGCTCTGAGGGACTGGGGCCAGCCGCAGCCCTAGTTGTTCCCGGCTCTACGGTGTTGACCAGTCACTGCCCGCCGGTGGGTTTCTGACGTCAACACATTCTGGCACGCCCGGTGGGACACATCTTCAACGACAACCACCTCGCCATCCACATCAGAGATGGCGGAAGAAACTCCGGTCACTTACGAGGAGCTCTCTGGCGAGCTCAAGAAGAAGTATGACGAGGTCAAAGCCTTCCTCGAAGCCGACCTAATCGGCTCTTTCCACAGGACCCGTTCCCATGGCATCAGATGGAAGGGGTTCTCACCTGAAGGCGCGCTTGATGGAGTGGACCTGTCCACCCCGTCAGAAGAACGCACCAGGTCGCTGCGTCAGGAGATAAACTTCATGGTGGCTCATTCGCTGCACCGCCATTCTGAGAGCCTGGTGAATACGTTGGAGCGCGTCGCTCTGCGCGTGATCCAGGAGATCATGAGCCATCGGTACTCTCCGTCGGGACCAGCCCTAGGGACTCACCAAGGGGAATTGCTACTCCAGTCCCGTCCACCGCTGCCGTTCGCGTTGGCAGCGCCCGAAGCGCCGAACTCATCGGCCTACGTCGTCTACAAGATTGGTGGTGACCCCAGTGACTACCAATTCCTACATGACGCGCCCAAGGAGATCCCGCACGGATACGCATGCGCATACGTGCCAGACTGCAGCACCTGGGCACCCTCGAACCAGGTTGCTACAGCAGGGACTTCTGGAGCAACAGGAGGAACGTCGGAGGCAGACCCTGAGAAGCAAACGTGGCTAGCTAAATACGCCACCCCGACAAAACTCCCGAGCCCAGCTCCTGCAGTTGGCTCGGAACCGGAAAAACAAGCATGGCTGGTTAAGTACGCCACTCCGACGAATCTTCGTGGTTCGGCACCTTCAGCCATCACCGCGGATCAGATTTGTACGATCTCGAAAGATCGGTTCGGCATGATGCCGAAAAGGAAGACGGTCGGCTATACCAAGCCGTACCCCAACGAGTACGAATTGATCCCGCTACCACCCAAGTATCGGCTCCCGGACTTCACAAAGTTCAGCGGATCAGATGGTTCCAGCTCCATCGAACATGTGAGCCGATATTTGGCACAGCTGGGCATGATCTCAGCGTCAGATGAGCTGCGTGTGAGGTACTTCTCACAGTCCCTCACAGGATCGGCTTTCGGTTGGTATACATCGCTACCACCGAACTCGGTCCAGACTTGGAAGCAGTTGGAAGAACGGTTCCATGAGCAATATCACTCAGAGGCTTCCGAGGCTGGCATTGCCGATTTGGCACAAGTACGACAGAAGCGCGGGGAAACAGGTGGCGGAATACATCCAGCCGCTTCGGGACCGTTAGGAACCGATGCTATTCGGTTCACGTGAGCGAAAAGAAGCGATCGAGTTGGCGGTGGTGGGTCTATCATCATCGATCAAGGACGTGGCCTCCCAAGCGGACTACCCTTCATTAGCACACATGGTGCAGAAGCTGTCAGCGTATGAACAGCGTCACCCAGATGTCTACCAGGACAAATTCAAGCGCGTGGTGACCATGGTTGACGCAGGCGAAGATGAAGGTGCTACGGGAGAACAAGAGGTCGCAGTGGCCGAGTGGACTCGAGCGGCAGGCCCAGTAACCTGCAAATGGGTAAAGCCACCAGGGCCTCCAAGAGGGTTCGACTTCGACGTGACGAAAACCGAGCAGATTTTCGATCTCTTACTCGCGGAGAAGCACATAAAGATACCCGAAGGCCACAAGGTCCCTACAGTGCAAGAGCTGAACGGAAAGCCATACTGCAAGTGGCATAACACGTTCACCCACACCACTAACGACTGCAGGGTGTGGCGTCAGCAGATCCAGATGGCGATAGAAAATGGGCGACTAATTTTTAACCAGTACGCCATGAAGGTCGACACACACCCCTTCCCCGCCGTCAACATGGTGGAGTTTGCCCACCTTGGAGGGTGCCAGCCTGATTTCTCAGCCAACATCAGCATGGTAGAGCTTGGGCACCGCTCTGAGAAGGACGGGGATGAGGACAGCTGCTCTCAGAGCAAGGACACGAGAGGGGCCGCTCCATGCGATCGGCTCCGTCAAGATGGCAAGCGCTACGTCACAGAGGGGGAAGTTAAAAACATAAGATATCAACGACCCCTCTCTGATCACCTCCTCAATAAGTATGTGAGTCGGTATGATCAACGCCGGCGACACGGCGACGATGATGAAAGAGGTCGTCTGGCCAGAAACGACAGAAGACATCGTCGGCATAATCACGATGAGGAGCGGCAGGAGCGCCACGCCAGGGAGCAGGACGATACGGACAGGCATTGGGACTGCCCCTTCTTCGTACATCTGCTGGGATTCAGGAATGAGCCGATTACCAACAATCGGCAACCGCCAGAATGCAACCGAGAAAAGAAGGAGGCAGCCAATGTGTCTGTGTTCGAGCGCCTAGGGCCTCTCCCACCACAAAACAGACGTGCTGAGATCCCTCGGTTGGAAGATCTCGAGGATTCGGAAGACGAGGGGGAAGACGAAGAAGACAGGTACCACCATCCAAGGTGGTGCCCTGATGGTCTCAGCCATTCACAAAAGCGCAGGGTTCAGCGATTGCGCGGTCTGGAGGAAGCCGAAAGGTTATACTTGCATACGCTAAGGAAGGCACGACCTGAATTGACTGCGAAAGTCCAGAGGACCCTGGATGAAGAGGGACTGCCGCAAAGAAAAGAGTGGCGCCCCAAGCAAAGGAAAGCCGATGATGAAACATCGGCTGGCACAAACATGGTGCTCGTTCGTCCGGCGAAGTGTAGGGCTCCACGATTACACAATGCACTCGAGGTGGACGACAGCAAGCGCAACAACGTGATAAAGTCAGAAATTGGGCTGGTTTTGTCTACCGGCCTGGGCGAGTAGCAAGACTACGTCAATAAGCAACGTGGCGAGGCTGATCCTTGCGATCGGCCCTCAGAAACTGATGAAGGGATATTACAAAACCTTCACCGAGCAAGCAACGTGGAGGCCGATTCCAGCGATCGGCCAAAATTATCCTCACCATCTATTCTGCCTGGGATCAACGTTTGACCCAACAGGGACTACCTGACGAGCCGATACCATCAATTCTCTTGACAGAATCGGCTCGGGGGGGCACCTAGGTGGATAATACTAAGTAAGTATGGGGGCCGATACACAAATCGGCCTAAAAAATTTAAACATTTTACAGCCGATGCAAGGGCATCGACTTTAGAATTGAGAAGTAGCCGATGCGCGGCCATCGACTCAAGAGGAATAACTGTTATGATCAGAGGATCAATGAAGCACGAAGGGGGATTTTAATGGAAGAACTCCTCAAAGGAGTAATTTAAGGGCTCGGATCCTCTCTTCAAGAGCATCCTGGGCGTGCAGATCAGGTCGAGAATGGATCACATTAGATCCGCCAAAGGAAAGGAGCCGATCTGACCAGCAGGGCACTAGGAGCGGACTGAAGAAACTCGGGGGCAGCCCACCTTGAAGGCTCTCTGCAAGCCGATTTATGTTCAAATCGGCTGTCTCTGCATGATCAAGCCCAGGCTAATTCAGCTAAGTTACACGTCCTCGTTTCTGTTCTTGCCTTGGCCAAGACTCGGGGGGCAGCAGGCCTGGTGGATATTTTGTTTTGCTCTGTTTAAAGAGCCGATTGGGATACCATCGGCTGATCCTTCATTGCAACCTTCTTCACAAATGATGAGTATTGAAGAGGATTATTGGGTTTGGTTGGAAAAGTTCAAAGGTTTTCCTGAAGATCCTGCATTTTCTGCCAGATTTAGAAAATCATCAGTTGAAGAAGGGAAGGGCGAATTTCAAAGGACCGATGCGGTGCCATCGGCTCATTATGCATTGGCAAAGGGGACGAATCGGCAAGGCTAGTAGAAGAGGGAATCGGCTCAATTAAACTCAAAGGGAATCGGCAAAATCAAATTGGGGAAAAGTTCTTCATTAATAGGCGAGATTTCTTACATAAAGAGCCAATTACTCTCAAAAGGAAATACTAGGGGATACATTGCCCCGTCTACTACTGCTGGCCCTATTCTAAAAAAGTCCTATCTACGGGCCATCACTGTCCTCGTCGTCGCCGTAGTCGCTGCCGTCGGCGCTGCTCCCGGCGGGCTCGTCGTCGCTCCAATGGCCGTGACCGGGCCATCGTTGTCTTCATCTTCTTCGTCAGCGTCGTCCTCGTCGCTGTCGAAGTCGCTCATGTTGCCCGGCCAAGGGCAGAACCGCTTGGCCGGCGGCTCGTCGGAGGAGCTGTCGTCGTCGTCCTCCTCCTCTTCCTCCTCCTTCACCCCCTCGGAGGAGGTGAAGTCATCCCAGGAGATGCGATCGTCATCGCTCTCCTCCTCCGGTTCCCCGTTGGCGAGGAAGTGGAGGTCGCTTTCCCCGTCCGTCGAGGACTGGTCGTCCTCGGACCAGATGGAGAAGTCATGGTCTGACTCCTCCCCGGCCGCAATGGCGCGGCGGATGTTGGCCGCGTCGACTTCTGCCGGATTGTACTCCGGCGTCGGCTCGCGGGATGTGGAGGACTGGCTGGAAAGATCCGATGGAGCAGAGGAAGAAGAAGACATTGTGGCGCAGGAGGGCTTTTTGGGATGCTAATGCGAAGGAGATGCAGAGGAGAACTGTTCGTAGCAGTTAAATAAAAGGGGATATAGTGGAAATTCAATGCCACAGCAGTTTCCGAGGAAGTAGTGCCAAAACTGTCAAATCGTGCGGAGAAGTTGAGAAGGCAAGTTATCATGATGAAGGGCTCTGCGACGGTTCTGCTCTGCCACGACATGACCCTACAAGAGAAAAGCATAATGATTTTGGAAATGTCATTTCCAAAACCAGGGGGGCATGTGTTATCACCAGAATTTGACCAAGCCAGAGGTGGGCCGCATTCTAGATGGACTTGAAGATATATGCGTGGAGAGATATGTGAATCGGCCTTGTGTATCAAGTTTGGGCTAGTTAGCTCGTGTATCTTTATATAGTAGATTACGTAGAGATTAGAGTTTGTCTCGTGCACGGTTTAGTGCACGCCCACATTAGAAAGTCCCCTGGACTATAAATATGTACCTAGGGTTTATGGAATAAACAACAACCAACGTTCAACACAAACCAATCTCGGCGCATCGCCAACCCCTTCGTCTCAAGGGTTTCTCCGGTAAGCACCATGCTGCCTAGATCGCATCTTGCGATCTAGGCAGCACGAGCCTGCCCACGTTGTTCATGCGTTGCTCGTATCGAAGCCTTTTTGATGGCGAGCAACGTAGTTATCATAGATGTGTTAGGGTTAGCATTGTTCTTAGTATCATATGCTTGTCGTAGTGCAACCTTTGCGCATCTAGCCATCCTCGTACCTCATCATGGGTGCAGGGGCGGCACCCGCTTGATCGTTATTTAGTAGATCTGATCCGTTACGATTGCTCCTTGATTCATCAAGGATTAGTTTAATATCTGCAATAGTTAGGCCTTACAAAGGGTTGGAGGATCCAGCGGCATGTAGGGTGTAGTTTGCTGCCCCTAGACAGGACGTTCCGAGGATCAACCTAGTGTTGGTTTTTAGGCCTTGTCTAGGGCTGGCTTACGATCACCGTGCGTGAGCGCGAGGCCCAATCGTGAGTAAGATGATCCGATTATGCGGCGAAAACCCCAGATCGTCGTGGATCTCATATGCTTTATCTTGATCAAGCAGGACCACCATATATTCGGCCACCTCGGACGAATCATGGGTGGATCGGCTCCATGAGCCGATTCACAGGATAACCTGAGAGCCGATCGAGGCTCGTATTTAACGTGTACGTGTGTGCCCTGCAGGAAATTAAGCGAGGCATCATCCACACCTTCCTGACCAGGTATAGGTCAGGTGGCACGCCCTTGCAATTTGCATCGGCGCGCGACCAGGAGGCTTTGCGGGCCGTCGCTCTGAGGGACTGGGGCCAGCCGCAGCCCTAGTTGTTCCCGGCTCTACGGTGTTGACCAGTCACTGCCCGCCGGTGGGTTTCTGACATCAACAGCACCATGTTTCCTCGCAACAAGATGCTAGAGACTCTTCCTGCTTTAATGGACAAATTTCGGGATGCTCCTCGAATCCACGGCTTTGTGCGGGCCCAATTGGCTGCTGGTGCAAGATTTGCTATGATCATGATAAAAATCTGCTACCCGAAGTTAGACATGGGGCAGATTGTTCCAAAGTGTTTGGCTAAGATGGCGAAGAGGAGGAAGAACTTCAGTAAATATGACGACGTTGTGACTCCTGTTGCCGAAGATATGATGGATGAACTTCTTCGGATGGATTCTGAATTCTTCGTGAAGGGCAGCTATCGTCGAGCATAGCACTCGTGCTATAAATAATGAGCGCTTGACAATAGACAATATATTGGGAAATCCTTGAAGATAAACTTGTACCGAAAATTGTATCTTGTGTAGATGATCTGTATTGTAAAGTCACTATATTTTTATTTTTACCGCCAAGCCCCCGGGCGTTTTATTGGTGACAGCTTTTGTTTTATAATGCGAGGTTGTCCCAAGGCAAAATAAATTATACTGTGTACTATTTTTGCGGGTACGAGCCCCCGAGCTTTGTGTTTATCGCTATTTGTCGATGTTTCTATTTTTGGTGAGGTACTTTATACCAAGGCGAGATGTTTTTTGCGAGTTATGTTTGTCGACACTTCATATATATATATATATATTGTATCGTCTAGGGGGAAGCCCCCGAGCCTGTAGAGAAAGATGTACAACTCCACTATCTTTATTATATTGCAGCACCGCGAGCCCGCCTCATTAAAAACCTTTCTCGGCCCCACTCGGTGCCCCGAAAAAGGAAAAGAGTGCGTCTGAAAACTCGCGGGCGTTTCAGTACATTGTATGTTTACAAAGGAGACTATATTTCAACATCTAGGCATAAAAACGCCTGAGCTGCGCCACGTTTCAAGGATTTGGCTCGGCAATCCCCGTCTTCTTGTCTTTGATTCTGTATGCTCCTCCTTCGATTACTTCTGTGACGATGTAGGGTCCAAGCCACGGTGACTCGAGTTTTTCATGACTTTTTTGATTAAGTCGCAAAACCAAGTCACCAACTTGGAAAGATCTCGGTTGTAATCGTCGACTGTGGTAGTTTTTACGGTCCCGTCGATATTTGGCAACTCGTGATAGGACTTCATCTCGAGCTTCATCAAGTGCGTCGACATCATCCTCCAAAGCTTTTCTCGAAGTTTCTTCATCATATTCTGTAACTCTTGGAGAATCATGTTCTATCTCTATCGGCAGGATTGCCTCGGCTCCATGGACCAGAAAGAACGGCGTCTCCTGCGTCGCCGTATTTGGTGTTGTTCGAATACTCCACAACACACTTGGCAGCTCCTCTGGCCAAGTATGCCGAGCTTTTTCCAATGGTCCCAACAAACGTTTCTTGATACCGTTGCAGATGATGCCATTAGCTTTCTCGACTTGACCATTGGTCTGTGGATGTGCGACAGACGCGAAACTCAGTTTGATGCCCACTTCTGCACAATATGCCTTGAACTCCTTGGACGTAAAATTGCTGCCGTTGTCTGTGACAATGCTGTGAGGGACTCCAAATCGAAAGACGATGCTTTTCACGAACTTGATCACCGACGCGCCGTCCGGTGAATTTATCGGCTTTGCTTCTATCCACTTAGTAAATTTGTCGACAGCAACAAGCATATACTCATATCCTCCTGGCGAAGCTTTATGTAGTTTTCCCACCATGTCGAGACCCCATTGAGCAAAGGGCCAAGACAATGGGATTGGCATAAGTTCTCGCTGCTGGCGAGTGAGGTTTGGCAGCGAATCTTTGGCACGCATCGCAAGTTCGCACTATTTCCTTCGCGTCCTCAATTGCTGTTAGCCAATAAAATCCTGCTCTGAAGACTTTGGCCACGATGGCTCGGCTGCTCGCGTGATGCCCGCATATTCCTTCGTGTACATCTTTCTGGATGATCCTTCCTTCTTCAGGTGTGACACATCTCTGTAGCACACCTGAGATACTTCGTTTGTACAACTCCCCTTTTACCACAGTAAAAGCTTTAGATCGCCTGATTATTCGCCTTGCTTCAACTGGATCGTCGGGTATTGTTTCCTTAGGATGTATGATATGTAAGCCTGCATCCACGGTATTTGCACCATCATGACTAGGTCCTGTTCCTCTTCTTCTTCCTCTGAGTCTTTGGTGGCACTCGAAGATTTCTCTTCGTTCTCCATCCTCTTTATTTTCACTGGCTTTGTTGATCTCTCGCTTATTTCTTCCCAAAACACGCCTGGAGGGATCGCGAGACATTGTGACCCGATGTTTGCAAGAACATCGGCTTCATCGTTACTCAGCCTGCTGATGTGGTTTACCTCGCATCCATCAAACAATTTTTCCAGCTCATTATACACCTCCTTGTATTCTATCATACTTCCGTTGACTGCATCACACTGGTTCATAACTTGCTGTGCCACCAATTGTGAGTCGCCGAAGATCTTCAATCGGGTTGCACCGCAAGCTTTCGCCATCTTCATCCCGTGTATGAGAGCTTCATATTCTGCTTCATTGTTAGATGCATTTGGAAACGTCATCCGCAAGACATATTTCAACTTGTCGCCTTCAGGTGATATTAGTATCACGCCTGCTCCAGCGCCTTCCAACCTTTTGGATCCGTCGAAGTTCATAGTCCAGGTTCTCGATAAATCTGGAGGCCCCGTGTTTTGTAGCTCCATCCACTCTGCAATGAAATCTGGTAACACCTGCGATTTTATTGTCTTTCTTTTTTCATACGTGATGTCCCGAGGGGAAAGTTCTATTCCCCAAAGGGAGACACGACCCGTAGCTTCTGGGTTGTTCAATATGTTTGACAAAGGAGCTTCATTGACCACTATTATCGGGTGCGCCGAAAAATAGTGTCGCGGTTTTCTTGCTGTCGTGAATACTCCATACGCCAGTTTGTGGTATTGCGGATACCGCTGTTTTGAAGGCGACAGTACTTCGCTGATGAAATATACTGGCCTTTGAACTCCATGGAGCTTTCCTTCTTCTTCTCTTTCAACTATTAGGGTCGTGCTGACCACCTGAGGTGTGGCTGCAATGTATAGGAGGAGAGGTTCTTTCTCTTTAGGCGCCACTAAGATTGGTGGTGTCGAAATTGTGCGTTTGAGATTTTCGAAAGCTCTGTCTGCTTCCTCGTTCCATTGAAATTTCTCCCCCTGTTTGATCAATGCATAGAACGGCAACGCCTTTTCTCCTAGCCTGGCGACGAATCTGCTTAAAGCTGCGACTCGCCCCGTCAGCTGTTGTATTTCTTTCAACTTTGTTGGCTTCCTCATAGTGACGATGGCCTGTATTTTTTCGGGATTAGCTTCAATCCCTCTTGCTGATACTAGGAACCCTAGAAGTTCTCCCGCAGGAACTCCAAAAGAGCACTTTGTCGGGTTCAGCTTTAGGCAAAACTTGTCGAGGTTGTCGAAGGTCTCCTTCAAATCTTCGATCAACGTTGACCCCTTCTTTGATGTTATCACGACATCGTCAATGTAGACTTGCACATTTTTTCCAATCTGTGTTGCAAGGCACTTCTGCATCATCGCTAATATGTTGCTCCCGCGTTTTTCAAACCAAAGGGCATTGTTTTGTAGCAAAACACGCCATAAGGTGTTATGAACGCTGTCTTGGCTTCATCTTCTTCTTTTAATCTGATCTGGTTATAACCAGAGTACGCGTCCAAGAAGGAAAGACGTTCGCATCCTGCCGTGGAGTCAATGATTTGATCGATCCTTGGGAGGGGAAAGTGATCCTTAGGACAATGTTTATTGAGGCACGTAAAGTCGACACACATGCGAAGGACTTTCGTGTGTTTCTTCGGCACCATCACTGGGTTGGCTACCCACGTGGCTTCTGTAGATATTTCTTTGATAAAACCAACATCTTTGAGTCTATCTATTTCTGATAACATAGCTTTGCGGTTGGGTTCGAAAACGCCGCAAAGGTTGCTTGATTGGTCTCGCGAGAGGATCCAAGTTGAGGTGGTGCTCGGCAAGTTCCCTGGGTACTCCTGGCATGTCAGCTGGACACCATGCGAAGATTTTCCAGTGCTCACGGAGGAACTCGACGAGCGCGCTTTCCTATGCGATATCCATGTTTGTTGCAATGGATGTCGTTTTCTTTGGGTCCGTCGGGTGGATCTGCACCTCTTTCGAATCCTTGGCAGTGTTGAAGGTTGGCTCCCTGAGAGACCTCCCTGCATCTGGTAGCACATCATAATCAGTAAGCCTTGGCGCCATATATTCTGCTTGCATCCCGAAAGTTTCTGACAATCGATGAAAATCTTTGTCGCACTTATCAGACAACGCGAAACTTCCTTTAATTGTGATAGGCCCCTTGGGTCCAGGCAACCTCCACAATAGGTATGTATAGTGTGGTACTGCCATAAACCTGGCATATGCTGGTCGTCCCAACAAAGCGTGATATTGCGACGGGAAATCCACAACTTCAAACTCCAAGTTCTCTATCCTGTAGTTTTCTCGGGTTCCAAACTGAACATCGAGGTTGATCTTGCCTAACGGGTAACTTGGCTTCTCTGGTGTGATCCCATGGAAACGTGTATCAGTTGGTTTCAGGTTTGCCAAGGATATGTTCATCTTCCTCAATGTATCTGCATACATAAGGTTTAAACTGCTGCCGCCATCTATGAAAACTCTCGACACATCGAAACCAGCAATTACTGCGGGTAAGATGAGTGCCGATTGTCCTGGTCGAGGAACTTGCTGTGGATGATCCGCAATTGTGAAGCCAATGTCTTGCCCTGACCAATTTAGGTACTCAAATGTTGGTGGAGGCATCTTCTCTGCCATGAACACTTGCCGTGAGATTACCTTTTGCGCCCTGTTGGATGGCCTAGCTTTTTGAATCATCGAGACCGCACCGTTGGAGTTAGGGTCAACGTATGGAGGTGGGTGTGGTGCTGCCGCTATTCTGAGCTGGTGCCGATTTTCGTCCGTAATTGCGGGAGGAGGTGGGAGGTGGATCTCGCTCCTTGGCCCATGGGGGTTTCTGTTCATGGCCTGGGCATTTGCAATTCCTGCAGCTCGCAACATTGCCTGAAAATTTCGGTAGTCTTTCTGGAGATGTCCTGACTGCCTCTTTCCGTTGTTGTCGAGATAAAAGTGCATTTGACACGGACCGTTCATCATCTCCTCGGGGGACACATAAGGTCTTTGAAACCTTGGTCCACTATTTTGCCTGTTGCCGCGAGAATCACCTCTATTGTCGCCTTGTTGCTCATTACTCCTTTGATAGTCATCTCGACTATTTCCTCCAGGATTTCCCCGAAAACCAGCCGATATATGGCCAGGAGCGTCGTTGTTGTAGAACTGGAGAGAAAATCGCCTTCTATTTTGAAAATTTCGACCGCGATCCTCTTCTGGCGACCTGTGTCGCTTATTATATATTGCGTCTTCTCCATCTGCCCACTTGTTGGCTATCTCCATCAGTGCTGATATTGTCTTAGGGTTGGTTCTCCCTAAGTCCTCGACGAAATCTCCCCGCCGAATTCCTGCTACGAACGCGTCTATTGCTCTCTCGTCAGATATATCTTCTGCCGAGTTTTTAATGATATTCCACCTCTGTATATATTTCCTCATCGACTCATCGTGTTTCTGTCGACATGCCCTCAACTCTTCCAATGATGCAGGTTTTTTGCAGGTGGATCGGAAATTTCTCACGAAGATGTCCTCGAAATTATCCCAGCTATCGATGGAGCCTGGGGGAAGTTTCTTTATCCAAGATCTTGCGGCACCACTCAAGTGAACTTGGATACTTTGCATGGCTGTTGCTCTGGTTCCTCCTACCAGCTTCACCATCTCGAGATAATCAACGAGCCAATCCTCAGGGTCCTGCAGGCCGTCGAATTTCTTGAAATTTTCGGGTAACTTGAAACCTTTTGGGACTCGAGTCTTTCTAACTCTTCTCGTAAAGCACGGGAGTCCACACATATCTTCGTCGGCAACTTCTGGTGAGTGCTGACGTTCTCTTCTTTCTTGTCACGCTCTGTCCACCCTTACTTGAACTGCTGTGTCTCTTGCTCCACTTCTTCTTGGTGGGTCTTGCACCGTTGCGGTGGGTCGTGGACTATTTTGCCGAGGATTTGCTTCGGGAGGCGTGGCTGCGAACGCTGTTCCCATAACTCCTACTCCAGCCATTGCCATATTAAACAATGGTTCTCTCGGGTCTCCAGGAGGTGGTCTGGACGCGAGGATGTAAGCTTGTGTTGCCATGTAACCTGCTTCTGGTGTTTTCGGGATGATATTTCCCCTTGTATCAATCGTCATGAAGGACATGTCGAGATTTTGAATTATGTTTCCTCTCTCTTCTTCAGGTATATTTTGCAGCCGAGATCTCATTCTCCTTCGAGCCTCTCTATGGCTATCTCGCAAAGTTTACGATTGTCGACCGAGCTCGCTCGGCGCTTGCTCGGACGCGGAAGCTGCCTCTTTTCTCCTATTCAAGGATGCTTTGTCTGTTTTTCCAGCTCTCTACTTACCCGAGCAAGTCTATATTGGTATGCTTGTAGTTCTTGCACGATAGCGATGGTGGTCATTGGTTCCGAACCATCCATGGCTTTTGCGGCCCTATCCCATGCTCCTGCGGGAGTTGAACTCTTGCGCGAGTTGAAGACCCAGCATATTTAGTGCCTAAGCCTTTTCTGAGATCAGCGGGATCAACGTATGGATTTCCCAAATCGTCGAAAGCCTCTGACGTCTCTGGTTCTGATCGGCCGGCCTCTTCGATTGCACAGATTTTATGGTATTTTGCGTATTGATTTTTGTCAGGATTGGTGACACCATCATATAGATTGGTGAAGACCTTTCCGATGGCAGCAGATTTGTCGATGAAGTTGAAGCTGTCGACGCTGTTGGAATCGCTGCTTATAAAGGAGTCCGCAGACGACTCGAAAGATGTGTTGCTGAAGACCTTGGCGAGCTTTCCGCTTGCCTTGGTGTCGATGAAGCGTGGCGATGAAAACTCCTCGTCACTCGACGAAAAGTTAGAATCGACCGCTGAAAATTCCGACGAGATCGGAACTTTGAGACGGTAGGATCCTTCCTTGGTAACGCCAAATTGGAATTCTCCGAACGTCATGACGATGGGCTCCTCCAGATAGGCACATGCATCCATACGGGAGGGCGGGTGAGGAATAAAGTCGACTAGATGAGTTTTTTCCTGTTTACCTCGATCCATCGCATTGCTAGCCACCGACGAAGTCGACGATTCTGGACGTGCCATCGAGATCAGCTCCTTGCAACCTCTTATTCCCACAGACGGCGCCAATTGACAAAGGATTAATTTGTCAATGCCTACAGATTGTAGACTAGGGTTTTGCTAGAAGTAGAGGGCAAGTAGATCTCGAAGGTTTCAGCCGAAAAGTATTCGCCGATTATGAAAACTAGGGTTCTGTTGACAGTAGATTCGATCCTTTCTTCGCCCCTCGACTCCCCCTTATATAGAGGATGGAGCCGAGGGTTTCGTAATACACAAGTTACAGAGTCCGGGAGGGTTTCGTACCCAACCCGTAAGATTACAAATCTCTATCTTTCCTAATAAAAACTATCTTTCCTTAACACTAAATGGGCTTCCAAGTCTTCTTATTCTTCGAGTCCTGGGCCTTTAGTAAACCCCGGGTACCATCTTTGGCAGGCCCATTGGGGATGCCTATGTCAACCACCACCACCAACACCACCAGCAACACCAACACCAACACCACCACCACCACCACCTCCTCCACCGGCCAACACCACCACCACCACCACCACCAAAAAAAAAATCGGCGAAATTCCGGCGGCCCCAGATCTAGATCTAGATCTAGATCTGGCCGCCACTTTTTTTTGAAATTCGAAAAAAAATTCTGTGGTGCATATTGGCATGGTGCGCCACAGAAGTTTGACAGACAATTCTGTGGCGCATCTTGGCATGGTGTGCCACAGAAGTTTCAAAATTCTGTGGCGCACGTACATATGCGCCACAGAAGTTTCAATACTAGTCGCGTGGTAACTGTGGCGACCTGGATATGCGCCACAGAATTTGATTTTGGTGCGCCACAGATAGCCTTTTTTCCACTAGTGGTATGATGGATAAGTTATTATAAATCTTATGGTAAAGCACACATACATAACACTGATGCTAAAATGCCATAAGGCAAATGATGTGAATTCCACACATTAGTGGAACCGCCATTTAGCTCATGTTAGAAAGGAACGCATGAAGGAACTCCATTTGAATGGATTTTTGGAGTCATTTGATTTTTGAATCGTTTGGCGCTTGCAAGTCTTTTCTAAAGAGAATGACTGAAATACCGTTCATAGGCCAATAGTTGAACAGGCAACCAAATTAGTGGAAACATACATGGTGATGTATAGGTTCACTAGGCATAGTTGTGTGCGGGAGATTATTCTACTTCATGAAGACTTCCAACAATGAATTGAGTATAGATATATATGTGGATATATTCGATAACGAAGAAGTTTGAAACATTTGAATGGATTCAAATAAATTTCAGCATAAAGTAGAAATCATCGTAATAGAAAAGTCAAATATCTATGATTGGATCATAGTGGAAATATTTGAATTACGAGTTTTAGCGAACATCTAAGAGAGTTATGAAGTTGTTCTACAACTCACGTTTCTTGGAGTATCATAGTGATGATGGAGTATCCGAGAGATGTATCCAAACCTTGTTGGGTCAATGATGATATAAAATAAAATGATGCCATTATATTTTTGTGGGTTATGCTTTAGAGACTACCGCTTTTACACTAAGTAGAGCATCATCATAATCCGTTGAAATGACACCATACGAGTTATGGCATGGGTATAAACCCTAATAGTCCTTTCTTAAATTTTGGTATGCATAGCATAAGTAAATAAGTTTACAACCAAAATCGGATGAATGTCTTTGTTGGTTATCCCAGAGAATTGATTGGGAATTCTTTCCACTATGGAGACAAAGATAAAAGAGTTTGTCGATGTTTCTTACTCATTTCAAAGAAATTGTTTCTAGCAAACTATTTGAGTGGGAGGACAATGAAACTTGATAAGGTTCATGAACCTGAGCATGATGATTAGAGTAGCACAGCATCGGAAATGGTTCCGGAAGCAGCTATGAAGATCATGGCTCCCATGTGTACAAAGTGTTATAGTCATGGAGATCAAAGTACTTATTGAACCTTGTAGATGTGGTTTATTTTGTGATCAAATAAATGATTTGTGGACAAAGGATTGTTTTTGAACAATGATAAACCAACTACATACAAAGAAGTTATGATGGGCCCTGACTCCGTTAAAATGGCCATGCGCCATGAAATCCAAGATAGATGAATGCTTTTTGAAAAGTAAATGGATCTATAAAATAGATAGACTTGGATGGAATATCCTAAAAGAAGCTTGACTTATCGAAAAGTTGTTTATGACAAAGTTCAAAGAGTTGACTACGATAAGATTAGATCTTCCGTGGCAATGCTTATAGTCTATGTGGATTATTCTGGTAATCGCTACATATTTCTTTTATGAGATATGCTAGTAGGATGGCAAAATACATCACTTAACAGAAGTGTGTATTAAAGGTGTATACAAGATACAACCAAGAGTTTTGCTATTCCGTGGAATACTAGATAGGTATACGAACTTCAATTGGATGAAGTGAGTATCACGGAGTTGGAATCTTCACCGGATGAAATAGTCAAAGAGTTTTTGATTTCATCAGAAACGATGAAGATGCTTGCATTTGCAAGAAATTAAGTGGGAGCGCTGAGACATATTTATAATACTTTATGTAGATGACATATCGTTGATTATAAATGACGTAATTTTATACTTGATGTGGATAAAAGGTTTCATTGAGAATTAACTTCAATGAAAGGATATGGACTAAAACATATTTAGTGTCAAGATCTATGAAGATAGATTGAAACACATAATAAGTTTAAGTCAAAGTACATATAATGGATATTGAAGTAGTTCAATATAGAAATATTAAGAAGGTGTTCTTTTCATGCGAAGGTTTAACAAGACTTGAGTGTATTTGACACTTGATGAGTAAAAACACATGAGTGATTTTATATCATGAATAATTTGTACAAAGTCAGATGTCATGTGCTCTAAAGTGTTACGAGCATATACCAGAATGATTCATGTAATGATCATTGGACAACAGTAAGAATATCCCTGAGTGCTTTAGAAGAACCAAGGATATATATAGTTTTATATGGGTAATGACAAACAAATCACTGTAAAGTGTTACACCGATATTAGTTTGATCACATATAAAAATAAAAATTTCAATCTCAATTAGGCTAAGTGTTATTTAAAAGGTAGCACAATGAGCTAGAATGTGTCTATGCTAGATTTAGATGAGTTCTAAATATTGTGACGGATTCTACAAACGAAGGCAGAGTGTGTCATTGTTTTGACAATGACTGAGGATGTTAAGTCGAGGAGTTCTTTGAGAACGTGGTGTAGTTCCGATAGTGTCAGAACTTTGAAGCTATATTGTGTGTGACAATATTAGTGACTTATTTCAGACCGCGGAATTAAGGTTCCACCAGAAGACTAAACATATACAATTAATGCCAACTCATTAGGAAAATGAGTGATGCGTTGAGACGCAAATGAATTGCAAAATACATACGTTTTTGAGCGTGTCAGATCCGTTGACTAAAACCTCTCCCGTGAGCAAAACATGATAAGCACCAGAAGGCCAAGGTGTTATATCTTTTCAAATGTAAACTAGATTATCGACTCTAGTGCAAGTGGGAGACTGTTGGAGATATGCCCAAGAGGCAATAATAAATTAGTTATTGTTATATCTTAGCGTTCATGATAAATGTTTACATCTCATGCTATAATTGTATTAACCGAAACATTGATACATGTGTGTTATGTAAACAACAAGGAGTCCCTAGTAAGCCTCTTGTATAACTAGCTTGTTGATTAATGGATGATCATGGTTTCGTGATCATGAACATGGGATGTTATTAATAACAAGGTTATGTCATTAGGTGAATGATATATTGGACACACACCCAAATGAGCGTAGCATAAGATCAAGTCATTAAGTTCAATTTGCTATAAGCTTTCGATACATAGTTGCCTAAGTCCTTCGACCATGAGATCTTGTAAATCACTTACACCGGAAGGGTACTTTGATTACATCAAACGCCATTGCGTAAATGGGTGGTTATAAAGATGGGATTAAGTATTCGGAAAGTGTGAGTTGAGGCATATGGATCAATAGTGGGATTTGTCCATCCTGATGACGGATAGATATACTCTGGGCCCTCTCGGTGGAATGTCATTGATACGTCTCCAACGTATCTATAATTTCTGATGTTCCATGCTTGTTTTATGACAATACCTACATGTTTTGTTCACACTTTATATCGTTTTGATGCGTTTTCCGGAACTAACCTATTGACTAGATGCCGAAGTGCCAGTTCCTATTTTCTGCTGTTTTTGGTTTCAGAAATCCTAGTAAGGAAATATTCTCGGAATCGGACGAAATCAAGGCCCAGTACCCTATTTTCACCGGAAGCTTCCAGAACACCCGAGAGAGGCCAGAGGGGGGCCACAGGCCCACCAGACACTACCCTGGCGCGGCCAAGGGGGGGCCCGTGCCCCCCTGTTGTGTCGTCGCCTCGTTGACCTTCTGACGCCGCCTCTTCGTCTATATAACACTACTAGGAAAAAGCCTATAGTTGGAGGCAATAGGTGCCGGCGCACCACCAAGGACGTGCGCCGGTGGCATGTGTTGCCGGTGCACCTCTTCCCAGCCGCGCCGGGGATGCGTTCCTTCTGCCGGCGCACCTGGGGAGCAGACGCGCCGGCGCTATTTCCTGGCATGGCCTCGGCCGATTCGGGCCAGGCCCAAGAATCATTGCCGGCGCACCAGCCCAGGGGTGCGCCGGAGGAACTTGCGCTATTGCCGGCGCACCCATGTGCTGGTGCGCCGGCAATGATTCTTGGGCCTGGCCCGGGGGTGATATGGCCGAAAGGGCTACGTGCTGCCGGCGCACCCATGCCCTGGTGCGCCGGCAGTAACCTGGGCAGTTATTTCTGCTCAACAACCACTCCCCCCACTACCATTACTCCACTCCTTCACACAAACCCGAGCCTTCTCCCAACCCAGCTCATTTTTGCCCATTTCTATCCCCAATTTCACCAATTTGACCAAACAAAATCATATTTTTTGAGCAAATCTTCCCTTCCTACATGCATCTCCCACATCCCCCTATGTAGATCTAGATCTACTATCCCGCATTGACCGCTCAATCTAGATCTAGATCTAGAAAGTCGGCTTCCATACGCCATTGTCGCGGCGCGTCGTCTCGATCTCATCGACGAATATATCAAACAAATAGGTGATTAATGAACAAATTAAGGAATGAAATCGACGTATGTTGGACATTTGAAGCAAAGCTAGCTCTCGTGTGTGGCATATATATGTTGTGCTTGTGCTTGTGCTTGTGTGTGTGTTGGCGTTGAAAATGAGTTGCCAACGTTGCGCCGAAATGTTGATTCTTCAAGTTTCCGTTTCGGCACATTTCGGCGCTCCTATGTCCTACCGTGTAGGAAGGTCATGCCGAAATTTTCCGTGAAAACTACCGACGGATGCATGGTTCTAATCAATTATGTAATCTTACCATGCAGGCGAGAATGGTTATCGAGATGAGTGAAAGCATCGTGATGAGATATCTGAAACACGCGATCATCGACATGTATGAAAATAAACGCACGGAGGTATTGTGTCCGTGCCGGAGATGCAAACGAGGGAAATGGTTTGACCCGTATTCAGGAAAATTGCAGGGGCACCTGCTCACTAATGGTTTCATGCATGGACACACTCAATGGATGAGCGATGATGGCGCGGAGGTCAATGGGGCGACGGCAGCAGGTGGTAATAATGGCCGGCAAGAAGGAGGGCATCATGACATTGATGACGATGAAGAGTTTGTCGCAGAAGACGATAACCTTGACGACGATAATAACCTTGACGATGACAATAACCTTGACGACGACGAAGAGGTGCCGCTAGCTTCGGTCGTGCGGGACCCTCATCTTCAAGATCTGCTTCTCGAAAAGACGAAGGGCGCCAAGCGGAAATCAAAGCTTGAGCAACCGGAGATAGACTCGAATACTCCGTTGTACGACTCAGGTCGCGGGTTGGGGGAGTCTCGCTTGAGAGTAGCTCTCGATGTGCTGCGGATGAAGGCGAAACACGGATGGACGGACACAAGCGTCGACGACATCCGGGAATACGTGAAAGATCTCCTTCCTGCCGGGAACACGTGTCCTGGTAGTCTAGCCGAGGCCAAGAGAATCACGTGCCCTCTCGACTTACCCCACGAAAAGTATCACGCCTGCATCAACGACTGTATCATGTATCGCAAGGAGCACGTGGACAAGACCAAATGTCCCGTGTGTGACGCTGAACGGTACAAGAAAGGGAAGAAGAAAGCTCCTCGGAAAGTTGTGTGGTACTTCCCGCTCGCCCCCGGCTGCAACGGTTCTACGCGGACCGCAAGGAAGCAAAGCTCATGCGGTGGCACGCTGAAAGAAAGGAGGCAGTGTTGAATGATGAAGATCGGATTGAGCACCCAGTGCTGACACACCCTTCGGATGCAAGCCAGTGGAAAGCATTAGACAATGAATTCGGAAGTTTTGGGGCAGAACCCAGAAACATCAGGTTGGGTGCGAGCACGGACGGATTCAATCCGTTCGGAAACCAGAGCAGCACACATAGCACATGGCCCGTGTTTGTATGGATCTACAACCTCCCGCCCCGGCTGTGCATGAAGAGGAAGTACATACAGATGAGTATGCTAATTCAAGGGCCGACACAGCCAGGAAACGATATCAACATGTATCTCGAACTATTAAAGGAGGAGCTTGAAACGTTGTGGGCGGAGGAAGGGGTAGATACATGGGACGCCGTCGCGGAAGAATATTTCCCTTTGAGAGCCGCGTTGATCACGACGGTGCAGGACTACCTCGGATACGGTTACATTTCGTGCCGGGTGTGCCATGGACACAAGGCATGTGTCGGGTGCATGGAAGAGACGATGTTTTTGCAGCTTGGTAAGGATCCCGGCTCTTCGAAAACAGTTTACATGGGGCATCGAAGGTGGCTACGTAAGACCGACCCGTGGAGAAAGCGTGGAGATCTGTTCGATGGTACAAATGAACCCCGAGGACCTCCACGGAAGAAGAGCGGCGAAGAGATCGATACATTACCGAAAGGTTGGAAGGAGTGCCCTCCGCCGGGAAAGATACGTCAAAAGCCTGGAGAGAAGAAGAAGAAAAGGCAACGGCGACGCCGCTCATTGGTGTATGGAAAAGGAGGTCCGTGTTTTGGGACTTGCCGTATCGGAAAATTCTCGATACACCTCACCGCCTTGATGTCATGCATATTACAAAGAACGTGTGCGAGAGCTTGCTTGGCACTCTTCTCAACATGCCGGACCGGACCAAAGATGGGCCGAAAGCAAGACACGACCTGAAAGTTTTGGGCATCGGGGAAGAGCTTCGGATCCCGGCGGCCCAAGAGGGACAATCGGAGGAGGAGGCGGACGGCGGTCGAAGCGCAAAAGGATTAAGCAGCCGGACTATTACTCGTCCCCCTCCTCGCTTCACTTTTAGTCCGGCCGAGGTCGATCAATTTTTCAATTGCCTTCTAGGAGTCGAGTGCCCTTCGGTTACTCCGGGCTAATAAGCGGATACATGGACCCCAAGAAACGAAACTTCAGCGGCATGAAGTCTCATGACCGTCACGTGATGATGACGCAGATTCTTCCGGTTGCAATCCGAGGTATAATGGATGACCATGTCCGTGCAACGCTGATCGGGCTCCGTAACTTCTTCGACGTCATAACTCGGAAGTCGATAAGCGTGAAGAAACTCGCAAGGCTCCGAGGAAGAGATCGTGGTGATCCTATGTGAGCTTGAGATGTACTTCCCGCCTGCATTCTTTGACGTGATGGTCCATCTCGTTGGTCCATATCATGGATGATATCGTCGATCTAGGGCCGGCATTCTTACACAACATGATGCCGTTTGAAAGAATGAATGGGGTCATTAAAGGATACGTTCGTAACAGGTCACATCCGGATGGAAGCATCGTACGTGGCTGGCTCACCGAAGAGTGCATCTCTTTTCGCACGAATTATCTAGACATCGAGGACCCCGTTGGTTTGCCTCAAAACAAGCACCTCCGCAGGTTCGAGGGAGTAGGCCACAAAAATGGAAGGAAGGAACTGCACGTGCACATGTCTGGTCGGACTTCCGACTTTGACAGGGCCAACTTAGTAGCGCTACAACACATTGACTTGATCGATCCTTGGTTGAAAGAGCACAAAACCATGATAGAGAACAAGTGGCAAGCCGATGATGACGGAAGCGTAAATATACAGAGAGCACAACTCCTCTTTCGCGCGCTGGTTCAAAGACCACATTGATGCTAATCCCCCACCAATGGATTCTGACAAGGATAAACTAGTATTGGCCTTGTCACATGGCCCCGCGCCCAACCTCATGACTTACCAAGCGTACGATATCAACGGGTACACATTCTACACGGAAGAAAAAGACAAGAACGAGTGCTTACCGTAACTCGGGGGTAACGATGGATTCCTGGACGGGTGACGTAAAGACTAGATACTACGGAAGAATCGAGGAAATGCGGGAGCTTAGCTACGCTGGGGAGAAAGTGCCGATGTTCCGTATCGGATGGGCTAAGAACGTCACAAAAGAAGACCGGTATTTCACCACCATGTTTCTACCCGAAGCCAACAAATCAAAGTCCACGAACGCCACCGCGCGAGAATGAGCCATGGGTACCGGCGAACACGTGCACCAATGCTTCTTCATAACCGACCCATCCAGGCCTAGCCGTGTTATCGTGAGGAGAGGCAAGAGGACCATCGTCGGAATGGATGGAGTCGCCAACGAGGAAGACTTCGAAGGACAAGTCGGAGACCCAATGATGGAAGAATCCGAGGACGAAGACACAACGTACACCACAAGAAGAAGCAGGACCACGCTACCGAGGTCAGGTCGACCCTTCAAAAGAAGAAGTCACGACACGGGGCTAAATTATTCAACGACGAGCAAGAAAAGCAAGAAGAAAGCGAAACACTCTTCTCAATCGATGATGTAAAACTTTATTTGCAATCTATAACTCATATTGCTTTTGTAATGCATAATTAACTCATATGGTCATGGCCAATATTTTATGTATGACTAATTAATATTGTGTTGGTCAATATTATGTGTGTATGTAATTCACATATATCTTTTTGTTTTTGCATAATTAATAACACTCATGCATATTTGCTTTGTTTTCCTATAACTCAAATATTTTTTTGTAATGCCTAATTAACTCATATTGCTTGGTTATTATCTTGAAAAGAGAAGGAAATAAAATAGTATAGGATTTGTGGGAAAAGAAAAGAAACATAAAAGAAAGTGAAAGAAATAAAGAAAAGAAGAAAAATAAAATAAAATAGAAAAGGAAATGGCCAGCCAGGGGCTGGGGGACAAGTCCCAGGTTATAGCCGGGCTCACCTTATTGCCGGCGCACCACCTGTTTGGTTCGCCGGGGGTTTAGTTGTCCCCGGCGAACCAAACATGTGGTGCGCCGGCAATAAGGTGGATCCGGCTATAGTCCGGACTTAACCGTTTTCTCTCTTCCTCTCCCCAGCCAAATCCCCCTCTGCCTACAGATCGAGCGCCGCCGTCGTTGGAGAAGAAGGAGCCGCGCGCGCCACCCCAACTCCCCCCTCCCGAGCGCCGCCATTCTGCACCGCCACCGTCCTCCACCATCCCCTCCACCAGCCCCCACCACCTTCCTTGTACGCCGCCGCGGAGGACCCGAGAAGGAGGCCGCCGCACATCGAGGAGGAGGAGGCCGCTGCGCACCTCGAGGGGGAAGAGGAGAGGCCACCGTCGTCGCTACCGTCACCATCGGTGAGCTTCCCTCTCTCCTTCCCTCCACCTTCCCCCTCCCCTCTTCCCTCCCCTCTCCCCTTCCCTCCACCTTCCCCCCTCCCGGCTAGGGTTCCTGCTAGTTAGGGTTCATTGGAGTTCATAGTCTCTGTTTCCCCCCTCTCTACTCTTTGATTTTGATGCCCTGGTTCGATCCCCTTAGTGAATTTGATGCCCTGGTTCATAGGTTTAAAATGAATGATTTTAGCAATTCTCTGGTTTAACATTGCAAGAAATGCAAATTTTAGCAATTCTCTGGTTTAAAATGAATGATGAAATGATGCTTGTATGAAAATACTTGCAGTATTCTCTCATTTTAGCAATTTTAATAAGCAGTAGTTAAAAAAGACAAGTACATCATAGCTAGTTTATCTGGTTTTTAAGAGAAAGAAAATAAAGAAAATGAAAATAAAAATGCTTGCAGTACCTAGGTAGCTAGGCAGTAGGGTTTTTTTTATGCTTGCAGTACCTGGAGAATTTGATATATAAAATTCATTGGTTTGCTTCATGCTAAAGATGGGTTCATTTTATTTTGTGCATAGAAGAATGGCTGATATTGGAATAATGCATGATATTGTTGGTGCATAGAAGAATTTCGGTTCTGTGATAAATAATTGACTCCATTTAGTTCATGTATTGCGTAAGCTCAGTTAGGTTTAGACTATGCGACATGAAATGTTGCTAGAATGGTTTAGTGCAAGTAGAAAATAAAATGAACAGAGAGGTTTGGTTCAAACAAGAAAATGATTTTAGTTGCAGGTTGCTAGGGTTTAATCCATGTTAGCAGTAGGTTCAAATGCTAGCAGTAGCAGTATTGTTTTTCCTTAGCATTGTTCTCTGGTTTTGGTGATATAGAAATAACTAAATGAAAAATGCTAGCAGTATTAATAGTAGGTTCATGAGTTGTAAGAAATGCAGCTTTGTGTTCTTGAAACAGTAATGCATTCATACATTTAGTTAGCAGTAGTTAGTAGTATGCATAGATGATGTTGTATGCTTGTCAGTGTATTATTGATGAGCAGAATAAGTGGGTACAAGCTTTGTAGTTCCAGCAATTCTCTTCGAGTTGCATAAAACAATTCTCTGTACAAGCTCTGTAGCTCTGTAGTATGCTTTAAAAGTGTCACTCTGTTTTAATTTGCTAAAACGGCTACTGGTTTAGTGTAGGTTTCATTCTCTGGTTCATTTAAAAAATGGTGAAATGAGCACTTTAGTGTTTAATTCATTCTCTGGTTCATTTAAAACAAAATGAAAATGATGGTTATGGTGAAATGTTACTGTGAAAAAGCCTCATGCTCATGCTCATGCTACTGTCAAATTATGTTAGCAATAAATATAAAATGCTTTAATAAAATGCTTTATATACTAAGTGTTGTTGAAAATAGAAATTGAGTTGGGGTTTTTATTATAGTGTAAATGAAATGGAATGTACTGGTTCATTTAAAATAGTTCTCTGGTTTAGTTCACTATTGCTACTGTCACTATTTAAAATGGAAATGGAAATGAAATGAATGCTCATGTTGATGCTCACTTAGTTGCAAATAAATGATTTTGCAAATGGTTTTGAAATGCTACTGCTCATGCTCATGCTCACTGCCAAATAGAATGCTCTCTGGTTTTGCTCTCGGTTTGCTAAAATAACACATGTGAGCTTCTCTGGTTCATTTAAAAGAGAATGAAAATTGGTGCTATGTTCCTTATCTGGTTCATTTAAAACAAAATGAAAATGATAAGGTACCTAGTGTATTTTGTATAAGTGGGCTAGCATGATGAAATTTTGTCACCTAGTTAACCATCAAACAGCCAGCTAGTTTAATTCATGGTTGGTTTAAGCAGTGAGATAAAACTGCTACTGCTTTAATGAAATAAACTTGCAGTACCTAGGTAGCTAGGCAGTAGGGGCTTTTTATGCTATGGTTTATGATGAAAATGAAAATATTTGTAGTTTATAGTTGTTTCTAGTACTCCAACATAACCAGGATATTGTTCTCTGGTTTTGGTTCATTTTGTGCATAGAAAGATGTTTTGGTTCATCATGTGGGCATAGAAAGATTCTGTAAATTCTGTACAAATTCTGTAAATGCCAAGATATAGCAAAATGCCAAGGTCTAGCTAGCTCTCTGTAAGTGTGCTGGCTGGCTGAAAGGTAAAAAAATCAAGATATTGTATACATGTTCAGATTTAGTAAATATTGCTTAGTTGATGTATGTTACACATTTACATGTCTGTAAATATTTACATGTGTTGTCAAGATGCTTGCATTTCTGTTACAGGGACTGAGTTGCTATTGAGTGCCGGAATGTCGATTCATTTCCGTTCCGGCAATTCTAGCACTCGGCATGACCAATTTTTAGCAAAGGTCATGCCGAATTTTTCCGTGAATTCTAACTCTTTCATCTTCTATTAGTGCAAGCCACCATGGCGTCTGAAGAACAATTAGAGGAGCACTACAATAGGCACTTCTTTAGGACGGAGGAGGATGCCGAGGCCGCCGGTGTTGGCGGCGACGAGGATCATGAGATGGAGGATGACGCCGGGGGTAGTGGCGACGAGCCAAGCGGCAACGAGGCAAGCGACGCCGCCGGGGGTAGTACCTACGCGCCAAGCGGCGACGAGGCAACCGGCGCCGCCGGGGTGGCGGCGAGACAAGCGGCGACGATCCTAGCGGCGCCGCCGGGAGTAGTGGCACCGGGACAAGTGGTTCCAAGAGGCCGCGGAAGGCAAGGCGCCAAAACACGGTCGGCACCGGCAGAGACACGATCAAAGAGGTGGACCCCGCCGGTGGATTGCCGAAGGAGCCTAAGGATGTTGCCAAGGGGTACGGCAACCAACCGGCATGTATCCTCCGAGAGGTCGTCAATCTCAACGAGACGGACCTCCGAGCTGAGAGCAAAGCGCTCCGCGAGCCCAGCTCATTGCGAGGTTGCACTCACGATACAAGTTCCTAGGCGACTACGCCTCCACCGATCAAACCAATAACATTGTGAACTCACAAGCCCTCCCGAAGTTCACCAAACACCTCAGCAGCTACAAGTACATGGTGCGGAAGCTGATTGCCGAGGGCAAAGGTTTCGAAGAGGTCCACTCCGCCTTTCCGCATGTCTCCCGAGCGGACTTTGATGCTTTTGTGGCCAATGAAGAGCTACAAGCAACCAAGAATCGCAAGTTGTGGGGGAAGGAAATGCGGGAGCTTAACATCGGCAACCACAACCTTGGGAGCCGTGGGTACGAGGGAAAGGAGCCCTATTGGGCGAAGGAGGACGAGGCGTATGTAAATGCCGGCATTGAGAACCCCTGGCTCAAGTACAAGGACCCGCTTGAAAGAAGATTCATCAGGTCCCGGTACCATAAGAAGAAACTAACCGGGGAACTTGTCACGGACCCGAAGGTCGTAACCGACATAATTTGGTTCACGAACGACAAGAAGGTCCTGGCGTTGGAGAAAAACTGGTAAGCAATTTACCGGTTTAATTAGATCAAGTATCGTTCATATAATAGTAGCAACATTTCTAAATGGTTCGCGTTTCTTCCGCAAGAAGAAGAAAGACAAAAACTTTCTCAATGTGACGAAGGCTCCTCCTCCCAGAGCGTCGACGGGCAGGGTAGCTTGGGACAAGCCTCTCGTACGGGCGCTAAACATCGTTAATGAGCATTCACCGACGAGAAGGCCGCATAGAGGCCGTGTGGCTGGCGCCGGTACATGCTACAAGCATGGTCACTATGGCTTGTCGTCTGCGGACGATAAAAATGCGCGCAGTGAGAGGAAGCAGCGGGAGGCGGAGGAAATGAGGGAGTCAATCCTAGCCGAAGTCCAAGCTGGTTTGGTACCGCAACTGGTACCGCAACTCAAAGCTACGCTCGTACCTGAAGTCAAAGCTGAAGTCGCCGCTTCAGTCCAAGCAGATTTCAACGCTCTACACGCGTGGTATGAGGGTGGCAAACAAGGCCCCCCCCCCGAAAATGCAAGTGGTTAGCTTCGACGGCAGCAACTCGATGGCGCCGCCGTCCGCCGGCAATGACAATGTTATAATGGAGACTCCTCCGGCCGCCGGCAATGTCGGCCGGTGCTAGGGATTCACCGTCCATGCCGGGTAGCAGCCCCTCCGTCACTTGCACGCCCGCCGCCGCATGTGCCGGCCCGTCGACATTAGCCGAGCTCAACGCCCTCACGGTAATTAACCCATGTGTACATCAAGTTAATATATTAGTTTCGTCATCCTTGCCCTCTCTCTAACGCCATACACATGTTCTCGCGAGCGCTCTCAACGCCATGCACCTTCCCGATGAGAGTAAACGGCGAACTCAAAGACGTCGCGAGGGGGTCCATCCTTCGGCCCCCGGATAAGAAGTGGCACACACGAGATATGGAGGATGACGTTTACCGGGTTGAAGTGGATCGGGCGTTACCGGGCTATGAGGATTTGTTTCCTCCTAATCAACCGCATGGTGCCGATGACGAAGACCCGTTGAATCTTGCCTCACTCGAAGGGTTGGGTATCGCTATGGCCGAAGACCCTAATTAGGATCAACACCTACTCGGGGTCGACGGCAAGCAAAGACAAGCACCTTGCGGCGCCACGGGTCAGCGTCCCTCCACGACAGCCCGGCGGCGCCGGTGGTCGGCGCCCCACCACAACGGCCAGCCTGCACAAGAGGTCGGCGCCCCACCACAACGGCCGGCGGCGCCGGTGGTCGGCGCCCCACCACAACAGCCCGGCGGCGCCGGAGGCCGAGGAATACGAACGTGAGGACTTCCAATGGGATATTCCTACGTCTTCACAAGTTGTCCATGAGGATGAGCCGGCCTCAAAATATGGGTGCTCCAAGAAGCTGTTCGATTCTCAAGAAACGGCTGAGGAGGAAAATCCTGAGGAGGTCGCCGCCGCCGCCGTCAAGAAGATGCCGAGCCCTAACACACTCCGTGCTACGGTTACGGCGGTGGGAGATGGTCCAAGTACTACAACCCAAGAAGAGGAAGAGGCCAGCTAAGAAGGACGCCAAAGACAAGGCGGCGGCCAAAGACAAGGACAAGGTGGCACTCCTTGACAAGTTGCCAAACAATTGGCGACCTCTCGCATCACTTGGGTGAACCGATGCCGCCGGAGCATGTCCTCAAGTTACTCACCGGGGATATGGCGAGCTTGCATAACCAAGTCCAGTATTTGGAGAGGCAGCTTCTCAAATCAAAAAATCCTAGTTACCCTCTCTTCGTGGCGAAGGTGCCAACTGGCATGAACTTCGTCGAGAAGTACCCCGCGGACTTGTGCTTCATCCGGTTCAATGACATCTTCAGCATCTATCGCATGCAAATGCTCCACTTTAGTGTGGTTCGCCTAGTTGCTCTTAGCTTGTCTTCCCGGATCGTTAAGGAGGGGACGCCGACCATCGCGATAATGGACCCCTTCTATATGCGGGAGAGCATCATCCGCAACGCCGGGGATCGGGCGATTGCCACCCGACGAGTCGAGGATTTCATGCTAGCGAACATTAAGAAGGGCGCAATTCTCATCCCTTACTTCCCCGAGTAAGTAATCACTCGCTAGTCCCCATCACCATTCTATCCTATATCTCCATTTGCATTTCCAAAGGTTAATCTGTGTGTTTTCCGCAGAGACATGTACCGCACCCTCATCGTCGTGCACCCGCAACACTCGCATGCGTCTATCTCGACTCGGTAGGGACAAGAAGAAAGACTACACCAACATCAAGGCCCTTCTCAATGATGCTCTCACCGGCTTCGCCAACAAGGCAGGCCCCCTCAAAGTAGAGAGGAAATCCCGAGGAGGCTTGGTCTTAACCCACACAACCAACTTCCCCTGCCTCGAGCGATCGAATGAAGACAATGGGATGGACGCGTGGTACGCCATCCTTCGGATGCAGGAGTACATAAAGTACGCAGATGACATGTTGCTGCCGCAGAGTCTCGGAGAGAGGTTTTTAAACATGGCGGATGCCCCCGATAGAGAGATTAGAAAGAACTCGGGGTCGCATCCAGCAGTTCATTTGCACGGTAATCGTGCATGATGTCAACAATAGGTCTGGCGAGTTCTTCTACGGCTACGGTCTACCACCTAATGACGAGATAGAACTCCGCTTGGAGATGTCGCGTGATGAGAGGCCGTTCAACACGCTTGAGGGCTGCCGTCCATTCCCCCTAGGCGTACAACCTGATCCTACGACGGGAACACTATTGCTAAAGCTTGAACGATATGTCTTTGAACTTCCGTATTGTAATACTTGCTACATATTCCCATAGAATCGACTTGTTGCTTTTATTTAGTTGTATGGATGTGCATGTGAACAGGTGTCTATAGTTTCATTTAGTTTGCTATATATTTCAAGATTATGCCGTAGATACCTTAATAATTATTTGCATTTACTCGACCCCTACTTGCCTCGTATTTGGAGTTCGCCGATGATTAGAATGTTCGGTCACTAGTACACTCGGGGGTGGAGCCGATGAGCCTTGGTGCGATGGCCACAAGTATCAATCTATTGTGCATCCTACCTAGCCTCACCGACTCCATCCCCGGATGTTAATATGTGTTTCGACCGACATAGTATGAGGCACGCTATTTAATTCGTACTACTTTTCTTTTATTTGAGTTCGCACTTCTTAATTGCATTGGCCAATGATTAAAATGTTTGGTCACTTGTACACTCCGGGTGGGGCCGGTGAGGCTTGGTGTGATGGCCACAAATATCAATCTATTGTGCATCCTACCTAGCCTCGCTGACCCCATCCCCGTATGTTATTATTTATTTCGACCAACAAAGTATGAGGCACATGCTATTTAGTTCATACTACTTGTCTCTTATTTGAGTTGGAACTTGTTCATTGCATTGGTACTAACGTTTTACTTGTCTTGTGCATGGAGATGCCGACGACATATGTCGTGTACAAGGGGAGGGTTCCTGGAGTCTACGACGACTGGGAGGACTGTCGGAGACGGTGCACCGCTCAGCGGCAACAGCTACAAGGGATACCCCACTAGGGTGGAGGCGGAAGGAAGATACGCCCGTTATCTAGCGGGAGAGATGAGGGACATGAGGAGGAACCGGATGAAGACCATGGCCTTCGTGATGATGGTCATCGTGACCATGTTGTTCATGTTCTATGTGATTGTAGTTTAGGTTAGGAGCTACATTGTGAGGTGTATGACGACACTTGTGACGACTACCGAGACTTCTAACTTTGTGAAACTTAGTCCTTTGGTGTTGCATATGCACATGTTGTATGAATCACCATTCCGAAACGAGACTAGCGTATTTG